>NC_090907.1:4150834-4241770 GCF_040956055.1 Brachionichthys hirsutus
ATCAGGATGACGTAGAAGACAATGAAGAGGTTGTGAGTGTACCAGAAGATCTCATAGTTGGAAGCCCTAAACATGAGGATAAAAAGAATGTTAGACCAGAAAGATAATGATTTTAAAAAAAATACATCCAACTGTACAAAGGATTTAATGCAAAAATGAGGAGAGACAGGAAAAGATGAACACAAGGTTGGACTTTGATCATGAACAGATGCATAGACTCAAGCAGAAAACTAGAGGTCATTATTGGAAACATGATGAACCCCCCCCCCTGTGCAAAGAGACGACATGCACTGAGCCCATCCCCCGCACAGTCAGCATCTGACCCAACATTAAATAACAGCAATATCAAGCTTTTCTTTGTAGATAAACATAATTATTTTCAACATGTTTCTTATATTTTCCTCTTTCTTTTTCCTTTTGTTCGCATTATGATGACTAACATCCAGATACATACAACCATGAAACTGAAAAAAGCTTTAGTTGAAATATATTTGATTTCACATATAATAACAAAAATAAAAAGCTATGCTAATTTTCTATTTTACAGTCTTGATCCTATCCTATGCTCACAAAGGTTAACTAGAACAAGGTTCTAAAGCCCAGCTTTGGTTTATAGATGGATTTGTTGGTTATTTATTTCCTTTTCAATCGATACTGTTTTAAGAAACACGCATCAAATAATCAGGATCGCCAGCCGGAGGCACGTTTTATTCACCTTGTCCCTGTTAAATCAGATTCTTCTGCATTACTTGTCTGTAGATATAATACATTCTTTCATCTTCTTGGGGATGAGTCAACGCGTTCACACATGCAGAACGGTTGACCTACTGTGACCTCAGTAATGCCAGAGCTGTGAGTCAAACTAAGCAGCTGGGAGTGGGAATTAGCCTCTGCTAGCTCGTCTCCCTATAGTTCCCATTGTGTCTCTCACGCACACATGACACAAAGACACACACACACACACACACAGAGGCAGACACACTTCTAAGTAGAGACCACGACCACAGTGGCGTTAACAAAGCTGTGTTAATACAGTATGGATCCCAGGTATTTTAATACCAACACAATAAACAAAAAGAAAGGCTTTTCTCTCAAATTCAAATTCACAAACATCATTAAGATGAATTTACACACAAAAAAGAAAATTGCAAATAATTTATTTTCCTACATTTATATTATAATACATGCAACACACACACACAAACTACGCCCACGATGGTTGTTAAGAAGCTGGTTCGGTTGGACCTACCGCACAGAGTGGGCGGAGGAGGAGAACATCAAAAGGAGGATGAGGACCAATAGGACACCTGTGACTCCCGGGACTGGATGGAATTAGCCAATTAGAGACCAGATGCAAAGTCAAAGAGGATTCAAACATCCCAGGACACATGCATGACCTCATCCTCCAAGGACGCTGCTGCCTGCTAGTGATTGTATTATCACACAGGCGGGTGAAAAGCACTGAAACAATTACGGTGAATTACTTTAACCTCTAACAGTGAACGCAGCATGGCTTCCTGGTATTCTCGCATGAAGCCACTATAGGACGTGTAAAAACACACACATCTGGTCTACACACGCTACTCTCTATAAGCATGCATGTTCTTACTTGTGGTTAAAATGATCTGCTTGGGGTCCTGGAAGGAAACACAAAGGGAAGTATTGATTTGTGTCACTGATCACTATTCTGAGATCAAAAGCTCATTTTTGTTTTGTTTTTCACGTTTCAAGAATGCTTTATTCTGTAATCGAGGTAAATTTTGTTTGGAGGTATCCGTGTAATAATGTCATAGATCTACGGATGATCTGATTGGTTGAAGACCAATGTTGTATGTTCAAAGCTGTAAGCAAAACACTTGTAAGGCTGGTCTTAAATCACGGAACCCGCATTAGCAGCATTGCTATGGCAACCACTATCTTCAGCAGTACTCTCGCTGGCTCGTATGTGTGTTTGCCGCTCACCTCCCCTCTGTAGCGAGCCAGGTTGAGAGCAGGGAAGTCTTCTGAGAAGCTCACACTGAAGTTGGAAACGTTTACCAGGTGGGCAGACACGTGCACGACTGCAGGGGGAGGTAAAGGGTTCGTCAATACTGATTTGAAACACACATTTCTGTGCAGTAGTTAAAGAGAACATCTGCTTCACGCACACACACACACACACACTAAGGTCAGAATGAACTGCTCGCAGATACTCGTACAAACCTCTCTTTGTCTATTCAGAAAGAATTCAGCACAACATCCTCCTGACTCACTGGCACACACACACACACACACACACACACATGCACACACACACGCTGACATCATAGACCAGCCACGCAGCCGTTCAACAGCTGATGGAATTAGAGCCCTAATCATGAGAGACAAGGGTCCTTTTCCCCTCCCTCACATCCTTTCTCATTACTGCTTTCTACCTTCTTCTGCTGCCTCATCCCTGCTGTTCCTACATGGGGGTGGGGGGTGGGGGGGTGTAGTCAGCGCAGTGCAGCTCACACACTTCATGGAAGCAACGACTAAATCAAACCGCTACACGCTCTGCAGGAGATTCCGAGGCTCGCGCTGAGATGTAAAGCTGTTATGGATTTTGCATGAATCGAAGGCGACACAATAAAATATTTGTCTCTACACGCCACATGAAGTGTTACGTTCCAACACTAGTGAACCGCTGTCAGGATGTAGTCTGGAACAAACTGTGGTCGCCGAGCAATGACCGGAATACTGCGTGAGGAGAACATGCTGCATGCAAAGCCGCGCCTCCCAGACATGAACGCATCAGAGGAGGGATTTGGCCAACAGCTGCCAGACGCTCCCATGATGTCACAAGGAGAGATTCCCACCACGCAACCATAACACCAACCGGCAGCCGCACGGGCATCCCTGTGGCGCGGCGCACCGGGAATGCTGAGCCAGCGGACTCGGCTGAGCGCCTCTCAAACACATAGTGTTGGTGCCACAGTCGTTTTTTTTTTTTACCAGAGAAAATGCAGATGGAAACTCCGCAGGCCGCGTGGAAGTTCTTGCTTTTGTCCAGCAGTCTGCGAGCTTTTCTGCTTGAAGCCTGCGGTAGAGCGAGGATCAAACATCAAACCTCAAAGCACTAACACGACCTACTTCAAATCTGACAGAAGCAGGAAACCTCGGGGGGGGGGGGGTGGGGGTGTCTTTCTTACCACGTTTGCTCCTCGCACGAAGGTGAGCACGTTGCGACACATGGGCAACAAGACCAGGCTGCAGTTCAGGTTCAGCACGGCTGCAGACGCCCTGCTGATGCACAGGCCCAGCTGGACACACACACACACACACACCAACTTAAGCTCTCTGGTAAAGTGTTCAGTCAAAGCCAGCGGCGTGCCCACACTTGCCCCCCCCCCCCCCCCCCCCCCCCCCGTCTGTCTCCCAACATACAGGCTGTACATAAATAGCTGCTCACCGCCATCATGTACCTCTTTAAGTTTTAAGCCAGCGCTGAATGTGTTTTATTTCTACTTTTGCTATCAGTCTTTATTGTCTTTGTGAACGCGGGTCATGAACGTCACGGAGAGTCTGAACGAAAGGGAACGATTAGACCGCAGGACTGATAACAATCACCAAAATCACATTCCTGATTGTGTGCGTGTTTCTGACCGGGTTCGTGTCGCCATCGACCAACCTGTGAAAACGCACGCACACACACACACACACACACACACACGACAGTTCATCGCTGTGACAGAGTCGTGTCACAAGTCAAGGCTTTTGAAGGCTTGTTTAAAACCTACAGGATGACTGGTGTCTACTGGACGGTGACTAGAACAGGTCACATGACCACAGAATAGTGAGTTCGTGGGCGTTCTTTCTCCCTAAATAGAACCTCTGCAGGATTGTTAGTTGACTTTCACCAAGTTATTAACAGCTAATACAGAGTCAATGTCTCTGTGAACAAATGCAGGAGCCCGGATCCGCCGGGCGGCCCTTACAGCCTGCAGGCACGCACCAAAGTGGAGCTCTGATCCGGTGCAGTAAGTGGAAACACCTGCGTGCACGGACCACACGCGTGTGTGTTGCAGCTTCGGAGATCCTGAGCACGTATCTAGAAAAGAATCTGCAGCCGGTTCGCGTTGCTCACTGACTTTAATGGCTGACATCTGCAAAGACAGTAAAGCGTCAAAAGACGTTTTGCATCGGGGCGGATCGTGGGATGTAAGCAGGAAATGTGCACGCACGCACACACACACACACACACACACACACACACACACGCTAAAGCGTCTGAGTGAGTCAGGACTTGTGGGGTCTCTTGATCTGCTTAGAGGGTCTTGGTTTTGTAGTTTATATTTAGAAGTATTTCTATAAAACGCTGCAGTGGCAACAGAGTTATTTTAAAAGAATTAGGAGATAAATGGACACAAGACACATCGACGCACTTTGCAGTGTGCTTCAGGCCTCACCCCGAGCATCCTGTACAGGTAGTGATACTGTTGTCCGGTGTAGTACAGCAGGAAGGTCCTGAGGAACAGCCAGGTGTTGGCTCCGATCCACAGCACCTGACGAGGATCAGCGAATCAGAATCAAGTTATTGCGCCTCTTTACGTTTCTAAAGAACAAAGTCGCATCTCAGCATCAGTCGCGTCCTCGGTGGACGCAGCGTTTTACACAACCTGAAAGGGGCAAGCAATCGAGCAGAGCTCGAAACTCCGTGAATGGGTTTTAAAAACACGCACACGCGTCACGCGTAAAGTACAACAAAGAAATGCATCGACAGGAGTTGGAAAAGTCCCCCCCCCCCCCTACTACCAGGACCAAGTGCGTTCCTCCCTCGTTGGCGACCCAGCTCCGCAGCGACACAACCATAATGATGGCTCTCCTCACGCAGCAGCTGCACAACGTTTTTGCGGTAACGCCGTGTTTGCGGTGCGGCCGAGCGGCGCAGGCTCGACCCTCCCCGCAGCTCCGTCTGCGTCTGTCTGGCAGCAGCCGGTGTCGGCGTCCCCCCCCCCCCCACTCTTCTGTGGAACCGCTCCTGTGCGCATTTTGACTTTTTTATCCTCCCACAAGTCTCCCACGGAGGGGAAACCCGTCTCTGCCCCCCCCCCCCCCCCCCCCCCCAAAACCCAAAAACACTCTAAGCGCGCAATAAAGTTGGGTCGAATACAATTAATATGAGCAAGAATCATAGCGCTTACACTGCTAGGCCAAAAGAGGGCGTCACAGTCATTCCTCAATGAAGCGACTCCAATTTAAATTGTGACTCCTATCCAGAATCTAATAATGAAACGCAGTAGTTTCTAGTGTATTACTAGTAAAGTCTAGAATTAGATCTCATCTGAAAGAACTTTTAGAGTTGTACAAAAAGCAAATCATTTTTAAGATCATGAATCTCATTTAAAAATATGTCAATCTCTGATTATTTCCTATAGATTTTATTAGTTTGTTTACTAGTCTGGGCTCTATTCGTGTGTAACTGTGGTATTGAATACTTTTAGATGCTCCATTTACTGGGTTTTACTGGTAACACTGGCCGTGACAGCTTCATCCTCCAGAGAGCAGACTCAGCCCACCTTACACATTTTGTCTCAGGCAACAAGACAAGATGTGGTGAAAAATGGACTAATAATATCTGCATGTAAAGGAAATGGTCAGGATGACCCTGGACTGCAGCATTCCTGAGTGGGATAAGGATTCCGATTGAAACTGCTATCATATTATGAAGCATTATTATCTGCCGTTATATTTTATAATTTAATCATTACCCAAGTCATTAATATTTCATGATGTAAAAGTGATCCATTTCCTTTGTCGGAGCATTAAGGAATCCACATTTGAAAAGAAACCTTCTTCAGCTGAGCGCTTCTGGTTTTTGTAGAAGTATTCTCTCCAGACAAACAGCATGATGAAGAGGAGGCCGAGCTGTGGTTTGCGTCCACCCCACATTCCTGAGGACAGATAACCCCCCCCCCCCCCTCCGTATTTCATGCTCCAGTCCACCACATAAAAGAACCGCCTTCAACGCTGCACAGCTGTGCATAATCCCAGGAGAGGAAAATCCAAACAGAGTTTTGCAGGAGGAGAAAATAAAGTCTCTGACTTTGCCACAGACCCTCCCCTCTCTCTCTCTCTCTCTCTCTCTCTCTCTCTCTCTCTCTCTATCTCTATCTGTCCCCAGCTCTTTGTAGCTCTTGTTCTCATGCCGTGCCCTCTCAGTGCACAACTTTAAAAAAAAAAATCACTCTCAATCTCTGTCTGCCGGCGTGCTCTGTGATCCGTGGTGTCGGTGCCCGGAGGCCTCCGAGATTAAGAGCTCTAAAATGAAAGATGAGAGCAGGATAATCCACTGGATCTGTTGGCTGGCTGTCGTGGCGGCTCTGTTCTTTCTCGGCTTCATCGTAGGTAAGAAAACACGACAGAGATTTAATCTGCTAATCCACAAGTGAGACTGAATAAAGTATTCTCTTTGGGATTATGAGGCCTAAATGGAGAAATGGAAATGAAAGCATCTTTTTTTTCTCTTGGGTGGGTGTGAGTTTAGTTTGTCACATCTCTGATATATTTCACACCTGTGTGCTCACAGCAGGTTAGCGCATGCTATCCATCTATTTAAAACACATGGTAGATTATAACCTGGAGCTGGGACCTAACACCTGGGCAGTGAACAGTAAAGATATTCTGGTTCTCCAACCGTAAAGTCGTCGCTCTCTGTGTCCGGCGTCCTCCAGGCTGGTTCGCCAGGCCGGCACGATCAAACTTTGCAGATGGAGGCGAATCCAACGAGCATCTGAGGGAGTTTCTGGATGGAATTCAGCCTGACAAGATCAGAGAGCACCTCAGGTAAAAGTCACTGCCAACATGGTCAATCTGTCCCGATCATCAGTGGAGGGAACAAAGCGGAGAGTTGTGTTCAAGGGAAGTCAGGCAAGAAACCATCAGTTAAAAACGTTTTTTAACGTCGTCTCCGCAGGAAATTCACTCGACTCCCTCACCTGGCTGGGACGGAGCAGAACCGGAGATATGCAGAGCAGATAAAGGACGAGTGGCTGGAGTTTGGACTGGACTCGGCGGAGATGGTGCCGTACGATGTCCTGTTGTCCTACCCCAACAAATCACAGCCAAACTACATCGCAATCGTTGATGACCTTGGCAAGGAGGTACAGAGAAGTCATGAGACACAATTTCTTTGATATTCCAAAATGCAAAACAAAGAAGGAGAAAACCAGTGTCAAGTTCTCCCTCCTTTCGCTGTTCGTTTTCCCGGCTCATTAAAGTCCAAGGTCCTTTTACAGCCCTGCTGTGAGATAAACCTCCATCGATGCAGAGACGATGACTCAGCAGCTAACAGTAGAAAAACAGCAGGGTTTACCGCACGCTCCTGCTGCAGCGTGCAGGTTGGATGCACTCAGCAACTTCAGCTCGCGATCTTTAATCTAATTCAGTTACAAATATTAAATTACAGCATGAACAGATGCCAAGCCGATGTTCCTGATGTATGAGGGTCAGGTCAGACTGCAGGAACGGCAGATAATAATCCTAAATGATGTTTTTTTATTTTATTCCACTGCAGCTCTGATTAATGAATTTTACCTCATCTTTTTCTTTTTGACAGGTTTTTAGTACGTCCTTGGCTGAGCCAGTCCCAGAAGGTTACGAACATTTGTCAAACAACATTGTGCCTCCTTACAGTTCATTCTCTCCCAAAGGCCAGCCGGAGGTACAAGAGCGCACACGGAAACAGCGTCCTGTAGTCGTAATAGTTGGATTTCAAGCGTTACCATGCCAACCGATCCGATAAAACAAACTCCTGAGACGTCTTCTGCTTCTCTCTTGCTCCCCAGGGGGAGTTGGTGTACGTCAACTATGGTCGCACGGAAGACTTTTCCCAGCTCCAGAGGGAAATGGGAATTAATGCTACTGGGAAGATTGTCATTGTCAGATACGGGAAAATATTCAGAGGCAATAAGGTTAGAAAAGTCATAATTCTGCTCCTATAATGTTGCCACTGGAAGTGAATTGAAATTTACAAAAAGGGTTCAGCAGCTAAATACAGCTGATGGTACATTGACGGTAACCCCTGACCTCTTCCAGCTCTGCAGCAAACGTGTGGGATGTGGAAATGACAACAACAAAAGGTCTAATTTTCTCACCACCAGGTGAAAAACGCCATGCTAGCCGGGGCAACGGGGATCATTATGTTCTCAGACCCTGCAGACTACTGTGCAGCCGGGGTCCAGGTAGGACCTCCTGCAGGTTCAACTAGAGAATTAGCATCTGGATTTCTGAATTGGGATATTATTATATTTTTTTCTGCCTTTGTGCACGCAGCCCTATCCTGACGGCTGGAATCTACCAGGTGGGGGAGCTCAGAGAGGAAACGTTCTCAACCTGAATGGAGCAGGAGACCCACTCACACCAGGTTACCCTGCTAAAGGTGTGTGTGCGTGTGCGTGTGCGTGTGCGTGTGTGTGTGTGTGTGTGTGTGTGCGTGTGCGTGCCTGGTCAGAAGTTTATTTAATCCTCTCTTGAAGAATATACCTACAGATTCGACCTTGACGATGGAGTGGGACTTCCCAAAATTCCTGCTCATCCCATCGGCTACCATGATGCAATTCACCTGCTAAAGTATCAATCTGTTTCCTCTTCTTCTATTCTTCTTTTTTTCCTTTTCATCGCCACTTAACTTGAAGAAGGAAAAAGATTTATCGAATTCAAGAATTTCCAAATGTTATTTGACTAAATATTTAAATTCTAATGATGAAACCGTTTTCAAATTCCTTCTTTCACAATGAAATGAAAACTTAGAACTTTACTTTTGGGGCCGGTCTGGGTTTGGTTTTAATGCATATTAGAAACATTAAATAATTTTGTATTATAATATTAGTATGTTTATATTTGAAGAAGATAAAATACAGTTGATGAAAATGGCATTAAAAATATAAATATATGTTAAAAATGGACCACCCTGTGGAGAACCTGAACCTATTCTCAAACTCTATGGCTCTAATGGCTGATGAGGTACTTCAGGCTAACATTAGTTTGTCAACAGCCCAAAAATGTTTTATAAAAACTGGTTAATTTGAATTTTGGGTCCCTTGATGAAGACGCGCACTGATGTGTGAATTATTGATAATTTAACAGGAACATGGGAGGACAGATTCCACCGAACAACTGGAAAGGAGCGCTGAACGTCTCTTACAAGCCCGGTCCAGGCTTTCTAGAGGAATTCAGGAGCCGGTAGGTGCTAATACGCTAATAGCTGTTCATCGCCTGCTTCACTTCCATCTTCACTCTGTATTTAGCATTTTAATTAGATTCTATTTGTATTTGTATTTCTAAATTCACGTTGCGCCTGTGGATTATTTTCCCTTCAACATGATTTCATTGGTTTCTCCAATGCCCTCTTCCCATTGTCCCTGTGTCTCATTTGTCCCTGTGTGTATTGCCTAATCAATAATCTGTCTCAGAAAGGTGCGCATGAACATCCACACTGACAAAAAGGTAACCCGGATCTACAATGTCATCGGGAAGATTAGGGGAGCGCTGGAGCCAGGTACAAGACGACGACATCCTCGACTCATTAACCCTCCACCAACATTTAATGTCAAGTTCAAAGTGTGTATGTGTGTGTGTGTGTGTGTGTGCGTGCGTGCGTGTAGACAGATACGTGATTCTGGGAGGACACCGGGATGCCTGGGTTTTTGGAGGAATTGATCCCATGTCTGGTGCTGCAGTGGTGCACGAATCTGTTAGGAGTGCTGGCAAGCTACTTAGTAAAGGTGTGTGTGTGTGTGTGTGTGTGCATGTCTGTCCTAAAAACACTGAGTCATGTTTGTCTTCCTGCAGGATGGAGACCGAGGAGGACTATTATATTTGCCAGCTGGGACGCAGAGGAGTTTGGATTGCTGGGATCCACGGAATGGGCAGAGGTTGGGCACCGACTCATGCATCCTCACACACACACACACGCACACACACACACACAAATCCCACTGACAAACCTTCCCAACAGGATAATTCCAAGGTGCTTCAGGAGAGAGCAGTGGCCTACATCAACTCCGACTCTGCTATTGAGGGTGAGAGGTGGGATTTCAAACACGTTGTGCTTGAATTCCTTTTTGATAAAGCTCGTGTGTGTGATGATCCGTCTTGATTCCAGGCACGTACACACTGAGAGTCGACTGCACTCCGTCTCTGCACACCTTAGTGTACGACGTCACCAAGCAGGTGAGAAGCACCGACACACGAAGTCAATGGTATGGCTGAAATGGATTTTATGAAATTAACTTCCTCTCCCACCATTATCCCTGAAACTTTATTCCCGTAATTCCCTCCCGGATTATATCCCTACGTTGTCTTTTTTTTTTTTTTTTATGTCTGCATGTAGATAAGCAGCCCAGAGGAAGGAGAGGAGGGACTTTCTCTGTACGAGAGCTGGCATAAAAGGGACAACTGGACCAGTGACCGAGATGCACCCCGGTACAAGCCTCGCAATCAGTCGTTGCTTCACACAACAGTCGCCAAAAACACCAATAAAGTAAACATGCTATATCAGGGAGATAAGATAAATGCCCTGTTCAGAGGTGACGGTTGCTTATTCTCAAATGCAGGGCTTATAGAGATGCCCATGAAGATTCTCCGTCGCCCAGGTTACGGGGGAGCTTGAAGATGTTTAGGCCTCCTTAGTAAAGGCGTATAAACTCGAGCTGTGCCCGTAGCGTCGGTCAGCGGTAGATAACTGACTAATGACCTTTAAGCTGCAGTGAATCATGGCGTCTAACTCCTGGCTTGTAGGATCAGTAAACTCGGCTCAGGCAGTGATTTCGAGGCCTATTTTATCCGTCTGGGAATTGCTGCCGGCAGAGCAAGATACACCAAGAACAAGGTGAAGACACAGTATTATATCACTTTGTACACCTTAAATGTGAAAGTATTTTTTAAATGTAAATAAGTTGCATGCATTTGTGTGTGTGTGTGTGTTCAAATTCAGAACACGGAGCGGTACAGCAGTTATCCGGTCTATCACAGCGTGTACGAGACCTTTGAGATCGTGGAGAAGTTCTACGACCCGTCTTTCAAGAGGCTTCAGGCGGTGGCCCAGGTGAGGGGCAGCCTCGTGTTCCAATTGGCCGATTCCCAGCTCCTCCCCCTCGACGCCAGCGAATACGCAGCCTCGCTGAGGAAGTACGCGCAGATCATCGCGCAGCTGGCGCAGCAGCATCCAGAAGAGATGAAGATGCATGGAGTTTCATTTGGCGAGTGGATTTCAGTCACCGTGGAGCCAGACCGCCGTTCCCAGGATTTAGATTTGATGTGACTTTCATTCTCTGCATTTTCTTTTTAGATTCCTTGTTTTCTGCGGTGGAGAATTTTACCGTTGCAGCTCGGGACTTCCATGAGCGCCTGCTGGCCCTCAACAGAGCAGAGTGAGAGCTGTGAGAGACATTATGCATAGAGGGGGTTCTCATTTTCTCCTCAATGGGGGGGGGGGGCGATTTGTGTTTGTGCTCTAGCCCTCTGCAGGTCCGTGTCATGAACGATCAGCTCATGTATTTGGAGAGAGCCTTCATCGACCCCCTGGGTTTGCCTGGCAGACCCTTCTACAGGTAGAGTTTCTCTTCTTCTTCTTCTACTACAGTTGGAATCAGCAACACTTCCTGTTCATCGCCCGACTGTCCCTCCCCATGTCTTTTTGCAGGCATGTGATTTTTGCTCCCAGCAGTCACAATAAATACGCAGGCGAGTCTTTCCCTGGGATCTACGACGCTTTGTTTGACATAGAGAACTCACCTGACCCAGAAAAGGCCTGGAGCGAGGTCAAACGTCAAATCAGCATCGCCGCATTCACCGTCCATGCAGCCGCCATGACACTAACCCCACCAGCATGAAGCGCACAGTCTAAAGCCATCAGGCTGAGGCATCCAGCGACTCAGCAAAATGGGAAATGTTTTTCCGAACCAGGAACGCTCAAAGCTCCGCCCCTGCAGTCAAGCTTTCTCTTTTTGCACTTTGTTGTTTGAACTTTCTGTTCTATGTTGATACAGTAAAGAAGTTAATTATATTTAATGTTTTCTTCTATGAATTTCCCTGGCCCATGGTTCTAGATAAACCCCCCCCTCTACAGAATGCAAGTGAATTTTTTTTTATAAATTACTTTACTTCATTTTCTTTCAGGTACAGGTACACAATACAATACTTGCACAAAAAAAAATAAAAAATAAAAAAAAAACATTTAATGATAACTACATAATATATATAATAACAAATCTAGTGTTACTGGAGCAACTCTTGAAGCATGAAGTCTTCCCCAACTCACGCATCTCTCTGGGTCATTTCTCGAAGGCACTCCCTTAAGTTCTCCACCCTGTCTCTGTTTTTCCGCTGAGCCGTTTCGATGGTCTTCTCCAACACCCGCTGCGCCTCGGCCAGTCCGCTCATCTTTGGTGTGCTGTGTTTATAGAAGAATCCACAAAGCATCTTGTCGTGGCACTGCGGTGAAAGTAAGCCGCACAGAAAGCGAAGGAACATGTCATAGCGGCCGAGCGGCGCCGACAGAGCTCGCTGCACGGCACACTGGACCAGCGCCGCTGCTGATTTGTTCTGATCTTTGGGTTTTAAGATCTTGGCCAACAACCCAGAGCTCAGAACGTTCTTAGACTCGGAGCGAAACATCATGAAGACGTACAACGCTGCCATGAACTCCTGAAGAAGAGAAGAGAAGAGAAGGGTCTTAGATTCCTTCCTTTGGCCGGGAACCTTAGCGGCGTGCGTCTCATCTTTCCTTCAGCCCTTATTAAAGATCAATATGCTGTATATTAAATCTAAATATATCAAATTAAATCCAAAGAATCTGAATTATTTTCCTTTCAGTCTTGTGCAATAGGATTGTTAAAAAAACTGTTTAAAGCACATTTATCCTTTCCACTCATCCAACAATCCAGAATCTATAAACATGTGAAAATAAAAGCATCATTAGTTTTTATAAAGGTTTTTCTTCTGAACAGACACCGAACCTCTGCTCGCTGCTTCCTGGGACACAACTTGCTTCTAAACTAGTTCTAACCATCATCACAAACTTGCCGATGTTACGATGTGTTTCACCTGAAAGCTGAAGTGTATAAAGCAGAATTCCCTCCTCCCATCTGTGTGTGCGGCGGGGAGCTCGGTGCAGACGCCTGAAAACACCGCCGCCTCCGTTAACTTCAGACCGCACTCCTTCACGTCTGCTTCGAAGAACACGCTGGCGTTCCTCTCCAGCATCTTAAAGGCCATCTTCCCCATGTTTATCAGCAGCTGCTTGTCCTCGCCGGACCATTTCTGAGGGAAGAAGAGGATGCACAATCCAGCTGCTGAAGATCCGCTTGTCCTGACATCTGGGATTATATGCAAAGTTCAACTTGATTAAGTGAAGACAGACGCAGTACCAGGTCATTTCCCGCCTTCCCATCGTAGCTCTGCAGCCTCCGATTGGTCTGGAAAATCAAAATGTCGATGTAGAACGGTGTCAGCCTGGGGGGGTGCGCCCCATAGCCCTGATAACGATAGTAGCTCTCAAAGACTGTGGCAATTATCCAGCAGACAACGGGCTGGCGAGCGAGGACGGCGAGCATCGGGAGGCGTTTATAATGCGTCGCGATCCTTCTTGCTAGCTCCCCATCCTGAAAGCGTTTGGTGAGGTAGTCGTCCTTCATCTGGTCGCTGGAGAACAGAGGGAAGATGAGGATTAATGGCGCTGGAACAAATCAGCTGCTGTACATGTGGTGCAGAAACACCGTGAGACGCGTAATTAAACCCGGCGGACACGCATCCATCTGCATTCACCTGAAGCCCTGTATTTCTGTGACAATGTCGATGTACTGGGATGGTATTTGGGAGACCGCCGCACGTCTCCCCAGGATCCAGACCCGGGCGCCTCGGAGCAAGGTGCCCCGGATGACATTTACAATCAGGACGTCGGTGCGTGCTTTGGTGTGGTTGTCTTTTATCACTGGAGTATTCTGGACAGGAAATAACAAAACAAAAAAGATTAACACTGAAAAGGTTATCAGTTTAGTATCCATCGTCACGATTGGTTCTCATCAAGTCATTGTGAGCAGGTGTCTGGTGCTGCGTGCGGGTAGGGTACCTCCCAGTCCAGAGGAGCTTTGTAACAATCGAACGAGTCCATGATGATGAGGAATTTACAGTCCTCTGACTTCAGGCACTTTATGCCTTTGCACTCGGGATAGAAGAATCCTATCACTTCCATGATGGACATCTTCTGTGAATCAGAGCCGCTGCTTTGCAAGAACCAGAGATCCCGGAATGAAAGTTTGATGACGACTTGCAGATCCTGAGAAGAGACGGACGGAAAGATTGTGTCCGAATATTCCATAAAAACAAACCTATGAAGATTTTTATACTATTATTATGATTATTTCAGAAACGTTTGGCCTTTCCTTTTGCTGACTCACCTTATTGGAGCGTTGTTCGGCCCAATCTAGAGAGAATCTCCCCACAGAGACAGTCAAGCCAATCCCTGGAATCCCAGTGGTCAGCACCGTCCTCACCGGCTGGCCATCGTCCTTCTGTAGCCGAAAGAGATGGTTCACACCAACGAAGGTGGGCGGGGCCCAAAGAGGTGCAGGGGGGCGGAGCTTGTGCGACGGGTCGACTGAAATCTGGGGCTCGACGTAGACATCGTCCAGACGTCTCTGCTTTCCGGCTTGAACGACCCCCTCGTGGACGAATCGGTATTTTCTGATAAAATATTCCTTCAGTTGAGAACGGATCAATGCTGGTGATGGAGAGAACACACGCACACACATACACACACACACACACACACACACACACACACCGTCATCAGAGAAGATGCTCCGCAACCAACCCAAACTTCTTTAGTTGCGTGCGTGAGGGGGTTGCCATGTCAATAATGAGTTTCAGGTTCTAAATCAAGCGTTTAACTTTAGTCACTTTGGAAACTAAGCCGAGCCCAAAATAATCCCACCTAAACCCGAGAGCTGTTCCCACCGCAACGCCACCCAACTTGGGCAGGTGGCAGCATTTATTAATCTGCTATACAGCCTAATGTGGGCTACGTTTCTGTCGGCATGACAACGTACAAATTCATGGTTTTTTTTTTAAAGTTTTGGTTAATTTAAGGCTGTGGGTGGGGGGCGATACTAAAAAAAACTAAATCCACGCCCACTCACCTCTCCAGCACCGGGTCTGGAGTTCGGCTGCTTCTGGTTTCTTGTCGAGATATTCTAGTGTTCTTATTGTAAACAGGATGGAATCGTCCTGGCCTGCAGAGCAGAATCACATACGTTCAAACATTGGGTCACTTTTAGCTACAATGGCACCCTTCACACATTTTCCCACCAAAGTTCTCCAGGATTCTATTCACAATATCCAGAATGTCTCCCTCCATTGCCTGCTGCAGGGTTACTCCCGCTTTCCGCTGGTAAAGGGACATTAGAAAATGGCACAGCTCTTTGCTGCTGAGGGAAGCCAAGATGCTCTGGATGCTCTGCAGACAGAGGGAAAGCTTAAAGTTATCACCGTCGTCTGACAGGAAGGAGCCGATTATGCAAAGAATCGTTTGAAAAATGGAGAAAAACCTCCAAAAACACATTTAAATTAGTAAAGCACTTATCGTTGACTTTTAGAAACCTTATTTTAATATGATTCAGGGGAAAATATCAAATACTCATTTCAGAAAGCATCATCAGGCCAAACAAAACAACTTTATAAAGCTAACTTCAGGCATCATGGGCCAACCTTAAATACGTGGGGCAGGTCCTGCTCTGGGTGCAACGTGCCGGGCTGGCCGTCGCCCCCCGCCTGGTTTGTGTCGTCTGGTTCAAAAGGTTCCGCTGGTTCGGGTGGAGAAGGGAATAAAACATCCTCTGGAAGCGCCTCGTCATTTTCTGATGATTCATCGAGCTCGATTGACCTAAAAGATCAAAGAGCCCCACTCAGAAAGCTCCTCCCAATAAGTCGGACTCACATTTCATTGATGACACTCGCAACGTTCCATCTTGGGCAGTTTTACACAATCGCAAGTACTTTGTACTCGCTCATGATCTCTCACTGGTTTTAACACTTCAAAGACACCGTGCATGTCTGCGTTCCTCCTCGCGTCCCACCTGGTGTCGACGGCAGCAGCCGCCGCCGGCTCGGTCTGCTGAGAAGGCGTGCTGTCGAGCGTCTTCGGCGAGTCCGAGCGAAGAACATGGAGCCTGGCAAAACCAGTCACAGGCAGACGGTCAACCTCGAGTCAGCACTTTGTACGCAACATAAAGCAAGAAAACAGCACAGCGGACTATTCCAGATTTCACTAAAGACAATCAAGTTGGGATATGTGCTTTAAATACTTTACTCCATCTGTGGTAAAACTACGAAGCCATGGTACCCTGTACTCTCAGGACAGACAGAAGAGCCGGCCTCCTCCTCCTCCTCCTCCTCCTCCTCCTCCTCTTCATCACTGTCTGTGTCGTCAGACTTCATAGACCCATAGCTGGAAACAGGCCGCCTCCACTTCGCTTCATTCTCCTGCCTAAATGTGTCGAGGGTGGTTTTTTCAATTAGTACATCTGACCACTAATAATGGAGGAGGATAGACGTGAATAGTGACGGATACGTTTGTCTTTGTGTTTAGAGTCCACTCACGTTCTTCCTGTTGCCTCCATGTCTGAGCAGTTAAAACGCACAAACTGAAGCGCGAGTTCAAAACAAATCTTTCTCCATAACTTTTAATCCTGAACGAACGTTATTTAACCGCGCTAGCGTAACTTCTCCTCGCCGTCACTAAGCATGACATTGCTACTTTATCTAGCTGCTAGCTGCTAGCACAACAAGAGGTTTACAGATACTTTCGTTCCTGGTTGCAACCTGACCTGTCGCTTCGAAAAATACGTCACTTCCGGCTTTGGCAACACTGACTTCCTGACTACTTTCAGAATAAAAGAGTCTTCCGCATTTTCGGAAATACTGGAGGGGTAAGTGATTTATGAAGATGGATTAATCCCAAATGTGGGCAAATGAAACCACGAGGAAATGATCTGCCTCATTTAAGATACTATATTGATTGAAATATGATAGTGAGAGGAAACTGTCACGACTAATTTGGAGAGCTCAGTTTCTCTGGAAGCTAATAACCTTGCTCTCCAGCAAAAAATAGAACTATATTTTTGAATCGGAGACTAAGTTGAGGTGCAATGTGCATCTTTTACTGATAGCGGTGCTTTCACAAATATTGTCAAAATATTTGAAGCAGTGAAAAGTGAAGCTTCAGAATGAAAAAGCTTGCACAATCATTTGGTGTCTTATCAAGGAGTTTCACTTAGTGAGTCATTTGAAGCTTTTTATTGTCACATGTAAATATGATACAATGAAAATGAAGCAATAAAAAGGTAGAATTAGACAACATTTCAAATAAAAAGGCTCTGAAAGACAACAATGAATTTACAATTCCATTTGAAGAAAGAAAAAAGGCTCTGAAAGACAACAATGAATTTACAATTCCATTTGAAGAAAGAAAAAAAGCTGTGAAAGAAAACAATGAATTTACAATTCCATTTGAAAAAAGAAAAAAATAACGAAGCGAAACTGTAGCCACAATTTGGGAGCCAGTCCTCATTTACCGGTATTCACTTTGCTCATCATCTGTGGAAGGAAATAAAACAAATTTTGATTATTTGATTATTTAAGTGTACCCTGTAAAAGGCCTGAAGGTTTTTTTTGTTTTTTTTACCTTGCGAGCACTAGCCGCGAGTCCGGGAGACTTTGCAGCCCTGCTGGTGACTCGTGAAGCGCTTTTCTGTCCTTTGGGAGCCAGAGACTTGGAGCTGCCGATTTTACCGGGTTTTCCAGCTTCAGCTTGAGGATGAACGTTTTCCCTGGAGTCCTGCGCAGACAATTTCGTTGTATTTTTGCCTGGAGATTTGCGGGTGGAGCTGCGTAGTTTGTTCAGTCTTGTTTTCAGGTAGTTGTTTTTAGGCGTGTTTTCAATATTAAACATCATCGACTGCCTTCGTTCAGCCTGAGGGGATAAAAAACAAAAATGAAATGAATGCTTAATTATAATGTGCATGATTGTGTTTCCTTAAAAATATTACACTCACTGGACTGAGGGTGGGACGTAGCCGAGAGCTCGAAGGTCCGCTGATCGCGTTCTTGCTTTTAGGAGTGAGCGGACGAGGGAAGCAGCTGGCCTTCACCCTTTTCTGTGTTTCAGAAAGTTACATCAATACGTTTTCATTTACATAATTTTGTGAATCTGACATGATCGTGATTTGAAGTGTTTACTGGAACGACTGGAGCAAAAGTTAACACATGACATGTTCCTATTCCTCTCAGTCCAAACCCACCTCAGGTGACGCTTGAGAGACAGACACCGTAGACAAAGCCCTCTTTGTGCCTTTCGGGCTCCTCAGCTGAGCGGCATTGACGGTTATTAATGGCTGGCCTGTCATCAAGGACAGACGATGAGAACGAGTGCCTGCCTGTCCCATCATGAGAGAGTGCCGATGGGAGGTAAGAGAGTCTTGCAGCTGGCTGGGCATCATGGATGCCCGACGGATCGTGTCAGACGGGTCACCAGTGCGGAGCTCCTCATCAGTGAAAACTAACGTGCTGCGACGGCAAGCCTAAACGGACAGACAGAAGGATATTCATTAAACTATCGTGAGAGAAGGGTCAGAAAATGTGACAAGTGTGCTCAGATGTATGTCCTCTACTAACATCAGATTCCACAGGGTAGCTGCTCTTCAGATGAGGAAGGCACGCCTTGTTCCTGGTCTGGAGCTCGGCAATCCTCATCCAGTCGTCAGGCGCGTTCTCCGGCTCGTGTTCTGCGCCCACGCAGAACGTGCTAGTGGCTGAAGACAACCGGACGTAGGAAGAGACAAGAGTTAACAAGCGCCTCACTTGTTGGCAGTTTTATCTAGAATACCGCGACCTGATCTGCGATTCTATTTCACCCATTTGTAGGGCTGCAACGTGAACCGCAATCATTCAATGTGTGTTGTGCCAGTCGAGTCGCTGCTCAAGCACAGTGCAGTGTTTGAGTTTGCATGATTGATAAGCCGGAATGATAACAGGAAAACTGTGGGCTCCATTTTCCAAACCCTCCTGTGAGTAAATCGCAACAACTCACGCTGTGAATGGACTGCGCTCCGTCTGTACCCTGGAAGGCCGATGAGCTGGTCACTGGCAGCGCCGGGCCTTCTAGCAGGCGCGTCAAACAGCTCCATACACACCGGGTGTCCAGTGGGGAGGTTTGGCTGGGAGCGAGCCGGCGCCAGACTGTAGAAAGTCGCATCATCCTCACTGCCACATGGGGTTTCCTAAACATCAGAGTTCACCAATCACTTAAGGGTACGATCATTCTGCAGTGGGAGCGTGGGGAGGTTTGGAAAGGACAAGTCCGAACATTTGGGTTCAGCAACGACGTACAGAATCTGCTGATGTCGGTTAAAATCGACCCAGTTAAACACAAGAGCCAAAAACACAATAGAATACTGAATACAACTAATTCAAACGTCATGCAATGATGATGGAGTGAAGGAGGAATTCACTGCCGTTATCTTATTGTCGTTGTCTCAAAGTGCATTATAGTGAACATGCAACACAAATCATTAAGCGTGTACGTGACTTTCCTCCACCTTTGTCATGGTGATGTTAATAACCTGTGTGGTCCTGCGTCTTTTAATAGATGATGCCGGAGTTTTTAGCGTTGAAGAAAATTCGGTTCTATACTCGTTACGGGTCCTGGTGATGGAAAAAAAACAAAAAACAGAAAATGTCAGTAACAGGGAGGAAATCAGGAAAATGTGGGAAGAGCAGGGAGAATCAGTCAGCTCTTTAAAATATCTTAAAACCCTGATAAAACACTGGATTACAGAGATAAACTATAAAAGGAGCTGCAGCTGGTCCAACTTGGTATTTGTTGCTCCACATTTCAGTAAGCCTGGAATTAGGATGGATATTTTCTGTTATTATCAATCACTTATCTGAATGAGCCACAGTGTAACCAACTGAAAAACTGTAAATTACAGTATAAGAGTTCCAGCTTCTTTTTTTGCATTTCTTACGGCTTGGTAACTGGCAGATTTACACTGAAATATTAACAAGCTAAATACTTGTAAGAAAACAAAAGATTTTAAGATGCTCAATTTAAAATAATCTATCTTCACTGGTTTCACTGATTTGCAATCATGCTGGTGATGTCAAAGATTTCCAGGGATGGAATTTTTTTTTTTTTACCTCATCGAAAGTAATAAAATATAACGATTATAACTGAAATCAACCCAAATTATGAGCTTATAACAATGTAATGATAATAAAGAATGCTGCTTATCCCCAGTATACCGGTACTCGAAGATAGAAATAAAACAGGTGACTATTCTTTGAAATATCAAAATCATTACCAAACTGTCATGTACCTGTTATTTACTGGGGTGAAGTAAAGCGTTTCCAGTGACTCCGCTTGTAGGCCACGGCGCTTTGCGGCCAAGCGTTCTGAACTGCGAACCAGTGGCGTGCTCGATTCACCGGGATCTGAAAGTTTTCTGAAAGAAAGTGCAGCAACAGTTGTGTTGGATTATAATTCTAGATCTTCTCAATGTTTCGTGTCCAAAGGATTTATTTCATAATTATTATTTTTTTTGGAGCAGCAGAACAGGAAACTGAGGAATGTTATGTCAATAAAAAGTCCTTGAAAGGGAAAAACAATAGCAATTTTATTTAGACGGTTGAAAATAAAAATAACATTTTTTAAAAGCAATTAGGCGAAGAAAATGGATATTTAAATTTCCTGACACCCAGAGATAAGACCTTTTACCTCGTGGAGTTCAAGGAGTCTTCCAAACTGCTTCGGTCCAGGCTGTCGTAGCTCATCGTCCTCTTCCCCTCTGCTCCGGTGTGAACGCCGGAATGCGCACCAGGAACGTCCAAATAACACGACGCCGTTGCGCCATGAAACTTATTCTGTGCACGCAGGTTACGGTCAGCAAAGGCCAGCTAAAAAGGTAAACAGCAAGACACAATTACACTTTAAATGTTCCCTTCATTTTTAGAATAACCGACTGATTCACGATCATTTAAATTGAGCACGCGTTTTCGCGCTCACGCCATTTTTCTTTACGTTTCAAAACGTAATACCAACCTGCGCCTCCAAGCTGGCCACCATGTTCTCGAGATTCCTCTCACTGGTCCGGGTTTTCTCCAGGTCCAGTTGAAGCATCTTGTTCTCCATGGCAACGGCCTTTACGTCGCGCTCTTTGACCTCCAGGGAACGCTTGAGTTCAGCCACCTCCTCTTCGCTTTCCAGTAGAAGCTGCTTCTTACTGTTGTAGTGCTTGACTGCCTTGTCCATCTGAGGGATTTCCATGAAACAAGAAATATTGTCACGTGCAAAGAGATCTCGTGTGTCCATTTAGAATGGAAATCAATTTGCCATAAAAAGAGAAGCGGTGAAGGTGAATTGCGTCGTGTTGCGAGGATCACACCAACCTGCGCCTTGTAGTGCTCGACAGCCTCCGACTTGGCCTCTGTCTGGAGGATGAGAAGCTTCTCCTCGGTCTCTGCGTCACTCTGAGACGCTTTCAGCTTTCGAATCTCGCCTTCAAGCGAATCAATTTGCTCCTGCAGAGTTTCCACTTGTTTGCCGTGTTGGCGTACGAGCGCCTCCCTCTGCAGAGTGTATTCTAGTTGCTGTTGAGCAAACGCACCGTCCTTGGATTGCATATCCTCCGCAGCGTTCTCTAGTGAGGAGCCGAGCGCAAAGATTTCTTTACGGAGCACATCCAACTGAGCCGAGCTTTCAGTCTTCATCCTCATCATCTGTTCTTCTTTAGTGTCGATCTCCTCCTTCGTCTTCCTCGCTGCTTCTTCAGAGGCAGACAGCTGTTGCTGAAGGAGCTCCTTCTGGCGAGCGTTCTCCTTCTCCTGTCCGTTCAGCATCAGCAGCTGAGTCTGAACCACCTCCTCAGATTTTGAGAGCGAGTCAGTCACATGAGCCAGTTGGTCATTCAGGCTTTTTATTTCTTGCTGTCGAAGGCCAGATTGTTTGGAGATCTCTTCCCGTAATGTGACCAGCTGTTCGTCTTTAGCACGGATCTGCTCGCTGAGCTCTCTCAGCTCGACTTCAGAGGTTGCCATCAAACTTTTACATTCGGCTTTCTCTTGAGAAATCTCAGTTTCCTTCCGTCTCAGGACGTTTTCTTGATGCTGAAGCTGCTCTGTTGAAGTCTTCAGTGCTTCTTCCAGACTTTGTGCATGCTCTCTCAGAGCTTTGATATCATCGTGTAGCACTTGGGACTCCTTGCAGCTCTCATCCTTGAACGCATTCATCTCACCCT
Organism: Brachionichthys hirsutus; assembly: GCF_040956055.1. Lineage (NCBI taxonomy): Eukaryota > Metazoa > Chordata > Actinopteri > Lophiiformes > Brachionichthyidae > Brachionichthys > Brachionichthys hirsutus. The sequence goes on from NC_090907.1 coordinate 4,173,145, forward strand.
CTTTTATTTTGAGCTCCTCTCTTAGTCCGTTAACATTCTCTTCGAGAACTGAATTGTGCTTTCTAAGTTCCTCCGTTTGCAAAGTGCTCTCCTGCTCCTGCTTGGCCATCAGATTATCTTTGGCGTGAACCTGCTCATTTGCAACGTCGAGAGAATCGGACACGGTTTTGATCTGTTGATTCAGGGTTTCAATCTCCTGCTGTAGCAACTCGGCGTGACTCGATGTTTCGGTCTTTAGCAGAGTCAGCTGTTCCTCCTTCGAGCGGATCTCCTCGTTCAGCCTTTTCACCTCATTCTGAGATGTCGCCATCTGCGTCAGGAGCGTCTCCTTATCCCGAGCGGTCTGGAGTCGCTGCTCAGAAAACAGATCTTCCTTGGATTGTAAATTTTCTTCAGCAAATCTCAGTGAGGAACTGAGACACTCAACCTTTTTCTGTAAACCTTGGATTTCTTGATGCAGCAAGTCTGATTGAGCCGAGTTATCAGTCTTCATCCTCATCATCTGTTCTTCTTTGGTGTCGATCTCCTCCTTCGTCTTCCTCGCTGCTTCCTCAGAGACGGACAGCTGTTGCTGAAGGAGCTCCTTCTGATGAGCGTTCTCCTTCTCCTGTCCGTTCAGCATCAGCAGCTGAGTCTGAACCGCCTCCTCAGATTTTGAGAGCGAGTCAGTCACATGAGCCAGTTGGTCATTTAGGCTTTTTATTTCTTGCTGTCGAAGGCCAGATTGTTTGGAGATCTCTTCCTCCAATGTGACCAGCTGTTCGTCTTTAGCACGGATCTGCTCGCTGAGCTCTCTCAGCTCGACTTCAGAGGTTGCCATCAAACTTTTACATTCGGCTTTCTCTTGAGAAATCTCAGTTTCCTTCCGCCTCATGATGCTTTCTTGATGCTGAAGCTGCTCTGTTGACGTCTTCAGTGCTTCTTCCAGACTTTGTGCATGCTCTCTCAGAGCTTTGATATCATCGTGTAGCACTTGGGACTCCTTGCAGCTCTCATCCTTGAACGCATTCATCTCACCCTCTTTTATTTTGAGCTCCTCTCTTAGTCCGTTAACATTCTCTTCGAGAACTGAATTGTGCTTTCTAAGTTCCTCCGTTTGCAAAGTGCTCTCCTGCTCCTGCTTGGCCATCAGATTATCTTTGGCGTGAACCTGCTCATTTGCAACGTCGAGAGAATCGGACACGGTTTTGATCTGTTGATTCAGGGTTTCAATCTCCTGCTGTAGCAACTCGGCGTGACTCGATGTTTCGGTCTTTAGCAGAATCAGCTGTTCCTCCTTCGAGTGGATCTCCTCGTTCAGCCTTTTCACCTCATTCTGAGATGTCGCCATCTGCGTCAGGAGCGTCTCCTTATCCCGAGCGGTCTGGAGTCGCTGCTCAGAAAACAGATCTTCCTTGGATTGTAAATTTTCTTCAGCAAATCTCAGTGAGGAACTGAGACACTCAACCTTTTTCTGTAAACCTTGGATTTCTTGATGCAGCAAGTCTGATTGAGCCGAGTTATCAGTCTTCATCCTCATCATCTGTTCTTCTTTGGTGTCGATCTCCTCCTTCGTCTTCCTCGCTGCTTCTTCAGAGGCAGACAGCTGTTGCTGAAGGAGCTCCTTCTGATGAGCGTTCTCCTTCTCCTGTCCGTTCAGCATCAGCAGCTGAGTCTGAACCGCCTCCTCAGATTTTGAGAGCGAGTCAGTCACATGAGCCAGCTGGTCATTTAGGCTTTTTATTTCTTGCTGTCGAAGGCCAGATTGTTTGGAGATCTCTTCCCGTAATGTGACCAGCTGTTCGTCTTTAGCACGGATCTGCTCGCTGAGCTCTCTCAGCTCGACTTCAGAGGTTGCCATCAAACTTTTACATTCGGCTTTCTCTTGAGAAATCTCAGTTTCCTTCCGTCTCAGGACGTTTTCTTGATGCTGAAGCTGCTCTGTTGAAGTCTTCAGTGCTTCTTCCAGACTTTGTGCATGCTCTCTCAGAGCTTTGATATCATCGTGTAGCACTTGGGACTCCTTGCAGCTCTCATCCTTGAACGCATTCATCTCACCCTCTTTTATTTTGAGCTCCTCTCTTAGTCCGTTAACATTCTCTTCGAGAACTGAATTGTGCTTTCTAAGTTCCTCCGTTTGCAAAGTGCTCTCCTGCTCCTGCTTGGCCATCAGATTATCTCTGGCGTGAACCTGCTCATTTGCAACGTCGAGAGAATCGGACACGGTTTTGATCTGTTGATTCAGGGTTTCAATCTCCTGCTGTAGCAACTCGGCGTGACTCGATGTTTCGGTCTTTAGCAGAATCAGCTGTTCCTCCTTCGAGTGGATCTCCTCGTTCAGCCTTTTCACCTCATTCTGAGATGTCGCCATCTGCGTCCGGAGCGTCTCCTTATCCCGAGCGGTCTGGAGTTGCTGCTCAGAAAACAGATCTTCCTTGGATTGTAAATTTTCTTCAGCAAATCTCAGTGAGGAACTGAGACACTCAACCTTTTTCTGTAAACCTTGGATTTCTTGATGCAGCAAGTCTGATTGAGCCGAGCTATCAGTCTTCATCCTCATCATCTGTTCTTCTTTGGTGTCGATCTCCTCCTTCGTCTTCCTCGCTGCTTCCTCAGAGGCGGACAGCTGTTGCTGAAGGAGCTCCTTCTGGTGAGCGTTCTCCTTCTCCTGTCCGTTCAGCATCAGCAGCTGAGTCTGAACCGCCTCCTCAGATTTTGAGAGCGAGTCAGTCACATGAGCCAGCTGGTCATTTAGGCTTTTTATTTCTTGCTGTCGAAGGCCAGATTGTTTGGAGATCTCTTCCTGTAATGTGACCAGCTGTTCGTCTTTAGCACGGATCTGCTCGCTGAGCTCTCTCAGCTCGACTTCAGAGGTTGCCATCAAACTTTTACATTCGGCTTTCTCTTGAGAAATCTCAGTTTCCTTCTGTCTCATGATGCTTTCTTGATGCTGAAGCTGCTCTGTTGAAGTCTTCAGTGCTTTTTCCAGACTTTGTGCATGCTCTCTCAGAGCTTTGATATCATCGTGTAGCACTTGGGACTCCTTGCAGCTCTCATCCTTGAACGCATTCATCTCACCCTCTTTTATTTTGAGCTCCTCTCTTAGTCCGTTAACATTCTCTTCGAGAACTGAATTGTGCTTTCTAAGTTCCTCCGTTTGCAAAGTGCTCTCCTGCTCCTGCTTGGCCATCAGATTATCTCTGGCGTGAACCTGCTCATTTGCAACGTCGAGAGAATCGGACACGGTTTTGATCTGTTGATTCAGGGTTTCAATCTCCTGCTGTAGCAACTCGGCGTGACTCGATGTTTCGGTCTTTAGCAGAATCAGCTGTTCTTCCTTCGAGCGGATCTCCTCGTTCAGCCTTTTCACCTCATTCTGAGATGTCGCCATCTGCGTCCGGAGCGTCTCCTTATCCCGAGCGGTCTGGAGTCGCTGCTCAGAAAACAGATCTTCCTTGGATTGTAAATTTTCTTCAGCAAACCTCAGTGAGGAACTGAGACACTCAACCTTTTTCTGTAAACCTTGGATTTCTTGATGCAGCAAGTCTGATTGAGCCAAGTTATCAGTCTTCATCCTCATCATCTGTTCTTCTTTGGTGTCGATCTCCTCCTTCGTCTTCCTCGCTGCTTCCTCAGAGGCAGACAGCTGTAGCTGAAGGAGCTCCTTCTGGTGAGCGTTCTCCTGCTCATGCTTGGCCATTAGATCGTTTTTGGCTCGAATGTCATCTTTGGTCATCTCAAGAGAATCGCTTGTTCTTTGTAACTCTTCATTCAGACTTTCAATCTCCTGCCGTAGAAATTCCGAGTGTGTTGAAGTCTCGGTCTTCAGCAGGATAAACTGCTCCTCCTTCTCCCTGATCTCTGCATTTAGCCTCTTCACTTCATCCTGAAATGTTACCATCTCCGCACTGAGTGCCTCCATATCCTGAGCGTTCTGCAAATGCTGCTCACCCAATAGATTTTCTTTGGCTACCAAATTCTCCTCAGCATCCACCAATGAAGCAATAAGACACACGGCATCTTCCTTTAAATCATGGATTTCCTGGTTTAGCTTTTTTGACTGCTCTGAACTTTGGCGTCTCGACTCGTTCATCTGTTCCTCTTTAGTCCGGATCTCCTCCTTCATGCTCCTCATCCTCTCTTCAGAAGCAGACAGCTGCTCATGCAGGACGCCTATCTGGTGAGCGCCTTCCTCCTCGTGTTTTGCAAGCATGATTTTCTGCTGCACAACTTGTTCAAGCTGAAGCTTCAGATCCTGAATCTCCTGCTGGAAGACTGCTCTTTGCGCAGCAATCTCCATTTGTAACTTGGCTAAAGTTTCTTCCTTAGCTTGAATCAATTCTGCAGTTCGCAACTCCTGCTGCCTCAGGAGCTCTTTCTGTCGAGTGATTTCTTCCTGATGCTCTGCCAGCTGCTGCGTTTTGGCCTGAATCTCCACATCAGCCCTTTTCAAAGAGCGAAACGCATTCTCCAGCTCATTCTTCAAACATTTGATTTCCGTCTCAAACATGTCCTTCTGGAAATTAAAAAGAACCAAAATAGATCCTGAAAATTGCCGCTTCCAGAATTCACTTCCATTATAGAACTACATGCAAATCTATCAAAGTATTTCCTTACTCTGCATTGTTATTGCAACTAAAAGCAATTGTTTCATGCCAATTTGCAGCTCATGATATGAAATTGAAAACTCATCCCTGGAGTTTTAAGTTTCATTTGAATTGTCATTAGATTGATAAATGTTCAAGAAAAAGATTTTCCTCAAGATTCAGTTTAACAAGCTGATTTGTTCCATCGCAATCTTACCAACAGTCAAAAGAATACAAGCCACATAACCGCCATGACGGAGTTAAATATAAAGTTACCTCCATTATCGGCCCCATATTCTCTCCCACTACTTCGTTAGACGCCCTGCTTATTTCATCTTCCAAACAGGAAATCTTTCCTTGCAGGATCTGAATTTGTTCGGTCAGAAACTCCTGCGAAATAAAGAGCATATTACGGTGCATGAAGTCTCAGCAGTCTGAGTCATGTAAAGGATAACTTTCAACCAACACAATACTCATAAAAATACAATTTCAACAAACATACATTTGGAACAGTCAGACCTTTCGGGTGTGGATTTCATCCAACTACTGCGACTACATTTCTACATTTTTTTTTTTTATGGTTTTGTCAGAGTCAAACTCACATCTCCCCGACAGACTAATCATTCAGGGTCCTAGAGAATCCCTGCAATTTCCTGAGTTGCAAACTAAAGATCCGTGATTGATTATGACTGACATCTATTTTTATTATGTTTCAATAATAGTGACACAATAGCTAAACTATAGCAATATTGTTCATATGACATTATGTGTGAAAGTACATCTACGTGTTATAGGTGTAAAACAAAATTCAAAGATTTGACAAGACAGTACAACAAGCAGTTATGAACATATCTTATTTTATGAGTGTCGTCTACCTACCTTCTGAGCAGTTGCTTGGCTGAGTTCATATTCCAGCTGGCTTTTTTGTCTTCCCCACTCCTCCTCAGTGCGTTTTTGGCCGTCAGCCAGCCTGCCAACCTCTTCCACATAGAAGGCCAGCTGTGAACACATGCCTCTTATCTGCAAAAATATATATATATATTTTTAAAGTTGTTGCAATTGATACATGAATCAAATATGACAGGATTGCCCTGTGTGGCGAGTGAACGAGTGAAGGCGCCACCTGCAGAAATTACATGCAGTTGCAAAGGATGTTCTTTCATAGTGAAATGTAAAAGATTTCCTGATGCTATCTAACAGAATAAATTTGCATAGGAGTCATATTCACCTGAGAAGAGAGCGCACCGTTTTCATCTGACAGCTGATCCACTTTGCGCTCCATAAGTGAGGAGGTACACTTGAAGGCTTTATTATCAGTCACGATCTCATTAAAACGGATTTGTAACCTAAGAAAGAAATGTTTTTTGCATTTATTTTGCTTGTGTGAGAGACATGAAATGTATTACTTCATTTTGCGTTACCATGTCAGAACAATTAAATGCTCATACTTTGCCAAACAGGCCTCACAGTAAAAATGAAAATACACACAATAAAATAATATAATTAACTAGTTAAAATGTGTTTCATTCCATTTCTCAGTACTTACGAGTTGTTCCTGGTTTCCAGCTCATTGATTTGTTCCCTGGTAACCTGCTCCCGGTCATTTTGTTCTTCTTTCAGTTTATCCAGGCGGTACTGCAACTGGTTAATATGCGTCTCTGAAGAAAACCGGAGTACGCCGCAAAGTTCAAGATTGGAAGAGAAGAGAAACCGACAGAAACAAAAATGTCGACGCTATTATGAAGAGTATTCCAACAAGTCTTGAAAGAGGCCATGTGACCATCCATGATTCCTTGCTTGTCTATCTGTATGTCCAAAAGGCATCTTGGAACGATATAAACATCCCGATTAGATTTTGTGCAGGGATGAATCTTGGAAGGAGGTGTTTACATTTTGAGGCAGATAATCCAGATTCTGGATAATTTTTAAATTTTGAATATTTTGCCAATATCAGGAAGAAAATAGATCCATGGAAGTAAATAATGGTTGAGCATGCTCATACAGGTTTGTCTGTTTTACCACAATCTGACTAAAATTATTTGTCGTTCGAGTACAAACATTTCAATGTGGTACCTTTCTGTGAAACGAGGGCAATGTTGGTGGACAGCTCCCTCTCCAACCCATCTCTGTAGTCTCCCTCTCTTATCATCTGTCTCTGCAGCTTCCTCACCTGAAACTTGGGCGTGTTCATGATTTCTTGCAGAGGAGATTTACTGTGGAGGAAAAAAAAAAAATCAGATCAGGCGAAGGTAAAGAATAAAAATCAAAGATGAAATCCCACAAACATTCAAAACATCCATATTACACCACATGTTGATGATTTGACAAAGACAGTAATTATTTTATGTGACAAGTTAAATCGAAGTGAGTGAACATTTAGCAAAATGATTAAAACAGCTTTCTTTCCAAAACACCCCAAAATTCTTAAATCCACTCATACCTGACTGAGGAAGACGCCACCGTTTGGATGTCCAAAAATTTAATTCTCCGATTGCGGTGGAAAACTGGGGATTCGCCATCTGACAGCGAGGAGATTGTCGACATATTTGACGATGACGTGGCCGCCGATCGGTTCAAAATGTCAATATCAACGGGCAAATCTGTCATTTAAAGAGAGATAAATATTAATACATTAGGCTTGCATCTTTTATTAAAATGACTTTCAGAACGGCATGAAACACAGAAACGGGAGATAAATAAAGCAGCCGGACTTACGCTTTCTGGCTAAATAAGCATCAAGGCCATCACTCAAATAAACACACCCTTCAGTCTCCATCACGAAGCTGCCAGTCAGGTTAGCTATCTCCCGCTAAGAACAGAGATATAGACATGCAAATTAAAATAAATAAATAATAACATATAATGATTGAACTGGAATATAGCACTGCACTCACCTCCATATCACAATCCAACCTGTTCAGAGTGCTGCGGTCGTTCATTACATCATGGTAAGCAAGCACGAGAAGAACCTGGTGATATGAAGAATGCATCAGACTGGCTCTACAAGTGCATCTCTCCACTTAAGATTTTTTTTTTTCTCTCTACCTTTGAAATTTCAACTGGTAGGTTGATGCCATCCATTATGTTTTTCCAGTCCAATGAAGTCCCTTTGGCTGCAGTAAATCTGCAGTCGCCTGATGATGAAAATAGAAAGACATTGTTATGATAGGACAAATCAGAGAATGGGTGTGTTCTTCATGCTTTGGCATTACCGGCACATTTAAAGCCACAACATGCAAAAGCCACAGCCACAATAATGTGGGAGTGTGGTCCAAAAGGCGAACACATTTGAAATTTTCAATCTGGTAATGACAGCAATGAATTGTCCATCAAAAATCTAATTCCAAACCCTCAAAATACAACTTCAGAATAAAGCATGCTTTTTAACTTTTAAATAAAATGTATATTTGGACACTGATACACAAAAAAGATGTAATGCAAAAAGAGATGAAGTATTGACACAGAAACTCACTTTCAATAAAGTCTGCAACAAGTTTTAATGGCTCATGAGAGGAATTACTGAAACAGGGAGCGGGCTTCTTTTTCCTGAGATGGCACAAAGGTAAAAAAAAAAAAAAGAAGATGACAGAAGGATCAGTAAATATTTGAAATGCAGTCATCATTCATTGAGCGATCCGTGTGTACACAAGGGTACATCCGGGTACTTCTACTTACAGCATGGAGACAAGTTTCAGTAAAACTGTCCCATCTTGTAAACCTTCAGCAGTGATTTCTTCCTCGGACAGTTGCATGCTGTTAACCTGTAAAAAAAAAAAAAAAGACACTTTAACAAGTTGGAGTACATCTCATCGGAGGTTTACTGCCGCTAACATAATTCCATTCTAGAAAAATAATTCCACAATTGACCAACCCATCCGAGAAGAGCCTTCACGCCCAGGTTAATGGCCATCTTGGCGGCCTCGTTCTTTCCAAGGGACTGCAAATATGAAAGTCACGAAGTTCAACAGTAGATAGCATTAGCAAGCTAAGACCGGAGTGAATATTCGCGATATATGACTTAAAATGTAATTATGTCGATCAATAACTCATCCTATACTACCGAGGATTTGCTTACAGAGTACTGGCGAGGCTGCGTTAAAATTAGTAATAATCTATATTCGATAACGCCAACTCTAAATTTGCTATTTAAATGTTCAGTTCTCGAATCTTAAGATATGTCTTACAGCTGGAGACGTCGACCAACTAGTTTTTCTGTCTCGTATTGATTGGCTCTCTAAAAAATAAAATCATCGACTCACCTGAACGTGCAAAATTTGCTCCAGCGGGGAAAACACCAACAGATCCACACGAAACGAGAAACAAATTCAAAGAGCTTCGAAAGATTGAACCAGCCAATCCGTCTTGACAAAGCGACGCGCCTGCAAATAAGCGACGATGATTGGTTTAAAAGACGGAAGTTAAGGAAGACGTCGTCGTTTACGTACCCGGATATCCGTTTTGATGAAGGTCGCCTAAATCGTTTTTGTTTTTGTTTTTGTTTTTGTTCTCAGCTGTTCAAGTTTTACATTTTTACATCGTGCATTACGTCCATTTTAATCTTTTAATTTCAACCATAGTAATTATAAAGTAAGTCCTTTGTAGGAAACAAGAAAACTTCCCACAAACATTGTTTTGTTTTATTTATCATATAAATGTATTGTTTGCCAGTGCGTATCACGGCAAATAATTCAAATACAGTAGTTTAATATATATTAGATACTTATTACGTTCAAGAAACCTGTCGGCAGACGTTGTGGTTCGTTTCCCTGGCAACGGATTGTTGACAAGTTCTTGTTCCTACATGGAAATACCGGCTCCTAAACAACATTGTCTCAGAAGAGTGTTTCAACTGCACTTACCATAGATTGTTGGTAGGCCTTTTTCGTTATAGGTCAACAATTTATTGATATTGATCAGTGAAAAGAATCGTCCTCATTGAGGATGGCTTACACTATTTTAAAATGCATAGAGCATCCTGCCCAAGATTTTCTATCATGTCTATATAGCTGCAAGGATTGTAGCGATACACAACTGTAATGTAACAAAGTTGTGTTTTCTAACGTGTGGTTCTTAGAAACTGTTTGATGTATTGATCTATCAAACCATGAGTGACTCTGTTTCAGGTGTAAAGATGTACAGCGCTCCAGTGGACTTATCTTTCAACCAAATCAACAATTTAGTAGGTATGTTTACCATATTATATCCTTCTTCTGTTTTATAAACAGTCGTATTAACTGTATTTATTCTAATTCTAGATGCATTGGCGGCGACGCCAACCAGCAGCATTCGACCTATAAAGAGAAATTCTGAGCTGAAGTACCCAAGCTGCGCCCTGCGTCTCAATAACAACAACGTCACTGACCTCTATGACCTCCAGAAGACCATCACACACTTCCTGGCTGAGCCGTCACAGCTCGCCTGGCTGGACCTCTCCTTCAACCAAATCTCACATATAGATGAAGTATGACTGATTTCACTCTTCCTGCCTTGTTTGTATGCGTGTTCTCTTAATGTATATGCCTGTAACATGTGCGTCCATGTGTTTCAGGTTTTGTGTGAGCTAAGCGAACTGCGCGTGTTGTATCTTCACGGCAACAACATATTTATCCAGTCAGAGGTGAACCGCCTGGGAGTGCTCCCTCATCTACACACCATCACTCTGCATGGAAATGTCATAGAAAATAACAAGGCATACAGGTGACAAACATTTACTCTCACATCCCTCCTGACAGGAAAATGTTTGTGTGTGGGACCATTTTGTTCTTAGCCAGTGTTTTGTGGTTCTTTATGAGAAGGCACAAAGGGAGCATAGTGATGGTGGTTTACTAGAGTAAATAAAAGTCAGTATAGTTTAACCTCATGCAAGAATGCAATAGCATGGTTTTTATGCATCTATGTGGGACACAAACGGTTATCCAGCATGTGGGTTCATAACATTGCAACAGGTGGTTAAATACAGATCGGACTCCTATTTCCTGCCCCAGCCTACAGAGCAACACTGCCGGCTGGCTAGAAGTCAATTCCAACATACTGATTTGTCATCTACCAAAGCAAAGCATTTTACTTTGTAGAATGTACGTGGCACCACAGAAGAAGCAATAAGGTCAAGTTGATCTAAGAGTTTTCAAATATATTGACTTCTTCAATATTCAGCAGGGACGTTTGTGTATGCGCACACAGAAAATGTATATTAACTATTTAGTGTGCAAGTATGACTGTTTTTTTCGTGCATTTAGGGACCGTGTGATTGCTGCTCTGCCTCGGTTAAAGTCGATGGACTTCAGTGCTGTGACTCGTCAGGAGCGAGTCTTGGCAAATATTTGGTATCACCGTTACAATCGAAGGAGTAACAAGGAGCCTCTCCAGTGACCTTGACCGATCTTCTCTGCGTCCGCTGTAGGAAAACCGTTGAATATTCCACGTACTGTTATATTTCTGGCTACTTGTGGTACAACTAGTTTAAATGCTAACTTTCAGTTGATTTTTATTTGATTAAAATGAATTTTGTATTAGTCTGACATACTGTACCTCATTTTTTTTGGTTTGTTCTTGTTAAAACATTGCCCATCACTTATTTGACTGTCTCTATTACATCAAATGCTTCCCAAATGTGTGCATTTGAATCTTGGGATTTATTGAATAAGTAACAAGTGTTTATGTTGAAAATCTTTAATGAATTAAACCAAAACAGACAAAATAAATCTTCAAACGTTCCGGTACTAGCCTAAGACATTACAAACACATTTCAGGTAGTATAACAATTTTGTGTAACAAAACAAAACAAAAATGCCAAGAGTTCATCAGAGAAAAAACAAACTCAAATCAAATCAAATGTGTAATTGTATTAACCACATCCTTGCAGATCATCCCTTTAGACTCAAGCGTCTCACCATACTGTGAAGAGAAAATATACCTTTAAATCACCATCACAAAAAGGTCTTGTATCATTTTATCTGCAGTGGTACATACATAGATTGCTAATGTTTGCCCACACTGCTATGCGATGGTTAGCTTCTGATTAATATGAACTCAATCATTTCACAATTTGCAGCAAAAAAAAGCTTTGTGTCAAAGTCAACACACGCAAGCCTTAAAAGGTATTTCACCACAAGATGTTAGCCAATCCCAACCGAAAGACTATGGAGACACTTCGTACAATCCATCGTCTGTTTTTATATTCCATCAGCAAATTCTGCACAAACAGGAAAAAACAGAGTTTATGCCCTTAAATATGTGAAATCTGGGTTTTTACCTTAAATACTCTGCCAGTTCAATTTGTCAGTGCAAGAAAACTGCAGAGGACACATTACCGCCTGTAAACTGAAGAACTTGTGCCCGAAGAAAGTTTAATCTTTTCCCACCCCCGTAGACATTAGCAGGCCCACCCAGCAGTCCCTCTGCTTGAGCATCCTCACCCATCAGAGAACACCAAGCTACGGACAAGTCATTCATGACTCGGCTTCAGTTCGAAGCATTCATACAGTGAACAAAAGAAAACAGATCTGTTTTAATTGTTAATCAATTTGCAACATTAGAGTGAAATCACAAGAAAATTCTCTCAAGTCAAGTTGATTTACTGGCTCGTGCTCCATCGGTAGCGCGACATGGCTCTTTATGTAGGGTGCCAATAAAATATTAAGGGATGGTTTATGCTCTAACCGGCATCCACCCAAAACAGTATAAGATTCAAAATTGTACCAACATCTTAACTTTTAGAGAAAACATTTCACCTTGACTTGGATTTCCTCACTTTTTTGATGTCCAGGTAGAATGATGGAAGAATGGGCAGAACTAGTCAAAGTACTGAGTGCAAACTCCTAGCCATGGTGCATGTTTTTTTTTTATACATGTAAATAACTAAAATATTAATTACACTGGCACCAATGGAACAGCAAAAATAAAGTCGAGACTTTATCATAAAAGTAATGATGTGTCAAAATCTCATTAAAGGTGAATCTACTGTTTGCCTTTGAGAACTGTTTGACATGTGGAATTTGACTTCCTGGCCTGAGGTTACAAGCTAAGAAGTCAAAATACAAATCAAGATAAAGAGACGGCCCTAAAACCATTAAAGAAGTCACAGAGAAGGATGAACAAAGGTTTTCCACTGCTGCTTCTGACAAAAGCCTGTGATCGACACGTAAAAGTATGCCTTATTGTTGTAAATATGAACTTGCATTCCAATGGCTCATCTACAGTAACCGCCTTAAATAACCCATCGATGACATTTGTCGCTGAGCCATAATTAAGTACGCAAAATGACAGTCATGCGGTGCAATGCTACATCATCTTTGTCTTTGTAGCAGTTAGAGGCATAGCTAAGAAGTGCAAGGACCAAGCTTCGTTAATAAAGGGTGGGCTAGAGGGCGACGACGCAGATGTGACAGGGAGAGCAGGATGGGAGCAAAAGTATCGAGGCCAGGGCTGCAGAATCAGGGGATGGCAAACTGGACGACCAGTTCTTCCTTAGCATCCACTTTGATTTGAGAGATTGCACTGTAAGCATAAGCTGCTATCTTTGACACCTGCAAAAAAAGAAGAAAATAGTAAACAGATCATGGGAGTGTGAAAAATAATTAGACAATGCTGTTTCATGGAAAAGCATTAGATAGATACAAGATCTATTTTAAGCCACAACGGTAAACGCAACCCTTCACAGCTTAGCATGCTGCTCCCGAAACAGTATCGCTCTGATGTTAAGTGTAGCCAACAACAAACATGTGCCAACATTTCCACGTGTGCTAGCGTATGCATTACCTGCTGAACATCCGAGTATGGCACCAGTTCACTTGCTAGCACTTGATGGGGTTGGCTGGTGAGGGAGGGCAGCGCGAGGGCTTTCTTCTGGGGCAGACTGTTACTCAACACAGTCAGTTTCGTACTGAAACAACCAAAAACCACACATTTATTTGGACTGCTGAGCTTTTATTAGTTAGGATGTAGTTTAGAGCTTTATTTCAAGCGCAGCTTTCACACACAGTCGCTACAGTACAGTACCCAAAGTGTGGATACGCCGTTGCAAGCGCAGCAGCTGTGTAATTTTATCTGGGGTTCAAGGTTTCGTTTGTAGGATAAGTGCTATGCTGTTGCAGGTTTTTAGTCAAATCACATCCCCCTTCAACCAAAACTTAGCAAATCATGTCAATAGTGTACGAGCCATCAGCATACCTCTGCAATAAGAGCACACACAACCACAGTATGCAAAAAAAACAAAGGTGCATACATACTAAGAACCTATCAACTAAAATAAATATATCAGCACGGTTAATGGGCTACCTATGTGTGTTTCAGACGGTTACAAATTACCATCTTCACATTCATGCAATCCAGACGCCTCAATTTATTACACGATTCTTATCAAACAGAGCCACACCGTTCGCACAAACAAACGAACCTGTATTGCCGAGCTTTGTCCATGTATTCGTGCTGCTCCATCATGACAGAGTCAGCTGCTGAGACATCAATGATAATCCTGGGAGACAGGAAACACAGTATATTTATTCATGGCCCATTACTGCCTGATCATCAGGAAATATGGCAGAAATTGAGTGACGCAGTGTCTTACTGTGCGGTCTTGGCGAGGATGGATGTGAGAAGGGCCTGCTCGTCGGTCCGCGCCGAGGGGACGCTGGGAGAAACCCAATCAGTCCCATTTGGAGGTTTACTGACCGGGTTTGGGTGAGTGATCAGCGGCTTGCGTTCATCAGAGTCCTACAACAGGCCAGGCAGGTTATTGATTCAGTGTAGTTTAACTAGTTATCTTAGAGCTGTGCAGCACATATATATACACACACACACACGTATACATACATACAATACATCTAAAAACGAAATTAGACGAGACATGGTTAAAAAAAAAAAAAAAAAAACACAGCAAAAATGTATTTCAACTGTACTTCCCAGGCCGTTGATACAGACAGGGCACGGAATGAAGACACGACTGAAATGTTTGCGTACGACATAAAAATAAAGAATCAAGTAAATGAACCAGAATACCAAACCCTTCTTCTGTCGATGAGAACGTTTACGTCACAATCGATCATCAGTATTTTTGCTCCTAACTTTAATAATACTAATACATTAATTTGAACACTTTATTTTATAAATGTGTAAATAAATAGCCATATTTATACTTTTACTTGTCACAACTTTAATTGCTTTTCTGCTTTCTTCTCTATGATAGTTTGTCATCAATGTTAACTTTATAGCTTGCCTTAAACCAGGCCTTATTCGAAGATTTAAGCTAGCAAGCTAAACATGTTTTCAGGGGTCAATTTTACTTTAACTACTTAAAGACAACGACTTTGTAACGTTGGCATATATATAATTAAACTGTAAACTACGCATGCTAGGTCATAGACAAAATGACTTACTTTCTTACGTAATGTAAGACATTTAATTTATCGACAAGCGCTTTAGCCCGCTAGCAGCTAACTACCTGCTCTGTGGTCTCGTTCTCGCTGCTGTAACAGCAACCCATGACAGCGTCCGTGGGGCGAAGCTACACAAACCCAGCGCTGCGTTCTCCGTCAGAAACGAGCCGCGATTAGCCTCTCCAGCAAACATAGACCGGATCGTCTGCGCGGCTTTACTTTAGCTTCATCGAGAAGAAGGAAGCTACTGTCAACAGCAGCTCCTCGGGTAAGCTATCACATGACTACAGCGCGCGTGCAGCGGCGCGCAACAATCACTTCCGGTATTTGTGGAATTGCGTTAGCCTTGGTCACGTGACGGAAAAAAGTTTTAGACTTGTAAAATAAATGCATATTAATGGAGCAAAACGTAAACAGTAAACTATATAATTTACTATCTTTAAAAAACCCCATCTATATTTAAAAAAAATGCAACCAATCAATCTTTTGTGTGAAATAATTGATTATTAATATGTTGACCCTTTTTCTTAAATGGAGTAGCAAATGAAATTCAAATGAAAACAACTACAAGCTTTATCGATTAATGATCATGTATTTCTAAAGACAGCAGCAAGAACAAGGGAACAGGATGCCACATGTTTCACCGTGGAAAAAGATGAAAGGGCCCCTCTGGCTGAGAGAGAATGATGACAGAGGCCGAGGCTTCAGCTCTGACAGACATATTTTCCTTTTCCAGGACCTAATTTTACAGTTAAGGCAGTTAAAGTATCTTCTTACACGCCACATTCTGGTTTCTATTCTTTCTTTACACAAAAACAAGACAACTTTAAACAGCCTGTAAGCGACTGTACAACTTGAGTCAGACATTTAATAAACATTATATCGTCGATACCATTTTCAAAATTGTTGCAATTGTTGCAAGCCTTCTAAAAAGCCAAATTAATGCGTATGTTTTTATAATAAAAATGCAGCCCAAATACAGTAAAAATTACTAAACCCATCGAATGCAGTAATTTCCTGAGTATTGCATTTTTTCAGTTCGCAGTTTTACACAGAACATCTTATTTACATGGCAAAAATGAAGATTATACACGGCGCAATACTTTGGATGTATTCTCTGTGGCCACCGATATGTTTTAAAACACGGCTGTGTGTGAACCGGGGAGGCAGACGGCAGTCTGCCGGGGTGTGATGATGATGACTGGGAGGCGCCTGCCCTCTCATTAGCCCCCCTGTGTTTATACCTGGGGGGGCCCGTTCAAGTCGAGGCAGAGGCGTCTCTCCCTTGTAGCCTCTCTGCGTTCCTGTTCGGATTTGCGATGTTCGCTTCTGTGCTCTCCGTTATTGCGTTATCCCAAATGGCTCTCGGTTCTGACCCGGTCCGAGCCCATCTGGGGCCGCCGCCGCCGCTCCCGTTCAGCTCCCCGGTGCGCTCGGTCTGCAAGCCGATCCCGAGCACCCTGTCCCTGTGCCACGGCGTCGGCTACAGGCACATGCGCGTCCCCAACCTGCTCGGCCACGACACCCTGAAGGAGGCCCAGCAGCAGTCGGCCGCCTGGCTGCCCCTCGTCTCCAAGCTGTGCCACCGGGACACCAAGAAGTTCCTGTGCGCGCTGTTCGCCCCGGTGTGTCTGCCGGAGCTCAGCGGGCCCATCAGCCCCTGCGGGAGCCTGTGCGAGGCCGTGCGGGACGGCTGCGTGCCCGTCATGAGCGCGTTCGGGTTCCCCTGGCCGAAGATGTTCAACTGCTCCCGGTTTCCTCGCGGGACCGAGCTGTGCATCCCGGGGAGCGGGAAGCACGAGCTGCGGGCGGTAGAGGAGGTTCTGAAAGGTCAGGGACCGGATCGGTGTTTGTCTGCACTCCGCTCAGAACCTTATTGATTGAATATTTACAGCAACTTAAAGTGGTCGGGCATGTACTATATATTTATACACCAATATACCTTTTTGGGGCCATGCATTATACACAATACTGTATTAGTATCCAAGTGTGTTTCACCACTGCAGGCATATTTATTTTTGCACAAAGCTCAAATAACAGCCAGACGATATCACTGGCCTATAGTCATACTGCTAATCATTAACAAGACGCATCACTGCAAGAAAGATATCTCCAAGGTTATTTGGAAATGTTTGGAAAAACACTTTTTTTTTTAAACTCTAAAATCGAAATCGTTGTCAGGGTCATGCTCAGTTAGGCTGTACTACAAAAACAAATGTATTTGGCTTAAGAAGTTGTGATTTAGGCCGAACACAGACAGCTTTTTTACATTTATTTTCTTTAAAATCTTATTTTAATTTAAACATTTAAACTCTCCTACTTCTGGACCAACTGTATTCTCCATCTGAAAGTCAGGGGTTCTTTTTTATTTTCTTTTTTCGCCCCAATCTTATTTTATTTTAAATGTGTTCTGCTTGCATTAATCCTGGAGTTTCCAAACACCCCGTGGCGTTTTTGATTCTTTTTGTATACTGTATCCCCATTGGAAACACTTATCCCCTCTCTTCTCCACTCTCTAGGTAGCGTTATCTGTGATGCCTGCAGTCTGGCTGCTGAAGGAGAGACCGACATCTACGAAAACTTCTGCCACAGTTCATATGGTGAGAACATTCAGATAACAACGATGGCAAAATGCTTAGTGGTTAGATAACTTCAGTTCATCCAATCATGCAGAGGGAGGCTGTTGTAAAATGTGTCTGAACTGACACCTGCTGAAGACTTTTCTCTCTGCGTCTGTTTCAGTATTTAAGATGCGTCTGGGCAGCGTGTCGACGGTGGGAGGGGACCGCCAGCTTGTGCCGACATCTCGCAGCCGCATCCTGAGGTGGGCAGGGGGAGGCGCAGAGAGAGCGGAAGGGGTCGGAGGCGCAATGGCCCACAGTGCGTTGTGGCTGCAAGACGGTGGCACTTGCACTTGTCCTGGCTTAGATTCTGCAGAGAGAAACGAAGACAGGCGGTCAGACGAGGGCCAGATGCACAAAACGCAAGCAAAAGACGGCGGAAAGGACGGAAAGGGTAGGTGGTATCTCGCCCTGGCTCAAGCCGAAGAGGGAAGACTGGTGCTGACTCGACTGGTGAAGTGGACGAGAGGGGACAAAGAGCTAAAGAGGTTCATCAGAGCGCTACTCAAACAGTCCTGTCCAGAGATCTAGACAAATGTTGCCGTCCTGCGCCGTGGATGTAGTTTTGTGGTTGTCTAGCAACCATCTGTAGTATAAACCAATAAAGTTACCAAAGAATGAGTGTGGAACACATCAGGAACTAATGTTCTGCCAACAATTACTCCAGTAACACTCAGTAAACCACCTGATAACATTTTTGTATTATATGTAAATGGACCATTGACCTTGATTAGTTTATAGATAAGTGTGAATCTGCATACTGGCCACTTAGGTGATAAATTGCTCCTGATTAAGTCAGAAAAAAAACAATGGTTAGCAATGCATCATGCAGCTATACTTTTTTTTTTACCAGCATTACATAATTATTAATTTACCTTCACTCAACATATTTCTGCTCCCTTGTGTAAAATAGAGCATTAGACAATCTGGACTTTGAGATTGTGTTTTTGTGTACATTTGTATATACAGAATCCAAATCAAAGTATTGAGTCATTTAAGGAAATAATTGGGGTTATCCATCACTAGTTTTCCATTGACACATATTTGGGATGAAGCTCTATAATTATTTTTCCTGTAATGCTAAAAAACATTTTCCTATAATATCTTAAATCAAAAACATTTTTGAGAATAGGTCATGGATTGAATAATCGTGTCATTTTCTCTTCAATTTTTATTTTACTACTATACTAGTCTCGAGAGTCTGAGTGGAACCGTTTCTGTTTGTTAGAATGCCTCACCGAAGAACTACTGAAAATAAGGGTCCAAAATGTGTGAATAAAAAAAATCATTCCGATCCATATTTGGTCTCTTCTTTTTCTATTCTGCTCCATTGTTCTTTGTATCAACCTGGATTCTGCTCTCCTAGTTATACTCGATAATATTCCGTCAATAGCCTTTCTCGTGTCTGTTTTTCTTGATCTTTCCAGGATGACAAAGCACAGGAGAAATTTGAGTCCATTGAGAGACACACACCTGTTGAGGTTAACTTGGTATATCCAGTGTCCATCTCACTGTCAACAGTATCGCTGTTCTTCTAATTATCTGGAGATCATCTGTCTTTTAGATCAGAAATCTTTTTTTTAAATAACAAGTTGATTATATTACTGCCGGTGTTTGTTAATAGATTATTTTCCCATGTGGGATTAATAAAATAAACTTCCGTTCTTTCTTTCTTATAATTGAAAGGCATACACCGCCATGTATAAATTATTCATACTGCCAGGTTTGTTACACTGCCTGCCTTTTCTGCATTCTCCTCAGCTGAGGTGCCATTTTCATCTTTGTCATCATCGGTGCTGCTGTGGCTCAGCATTTGGCAAAACCTTGCAGAAACCAGGTGAGTGTGTCTGTTTTTCACGAGACAGAAAGAGAAGCTTTACAGTGATGAAAATCATAGATGTCTGTGATGTCTATACCTGGAGTAGAAAGCACCTAGAGAGGTTGCAGGGTGGCACGCTAAGATCTGAACTGATATACAGTAAATCCATAATATTGTAGTTTATTAATGCAAAGACAGACGGAAGGATGACTGCTGGTGCGACATTTAAGTTTGAGCACATTTGAAAAGGGAAGCTGGAGTTGCAACATCCACCTTATAAACCCCATCTCACACAGTAAATTGTTGGGATGAAACTTCTTGAATATGACTAACGAAGCTGTTTCCCTCCACCTCGGGGTTAGGATGGTGTCTCCGGCGATCGCTCTGGCCTTCATTCCCCTCCTGCTGACGCTGATAATCAGGTACCGCTACTTTTTCGTGCTGTTCTATCGAGCAGTCTTGGTCAGGGTGTGGAAGGACTGTGTCACCGGTCTGAGTCGTGAGGAGCGGGCCTTCCAGTATGTGCTCACTCACGCCGTAGCCGGGGACCCTAACAGCATCTTGGATGCCTTTGATGCTTGGTGCAGCAAGGTGGAGTTCATCAGTAATATTGGACCTAAGAAAGGTGAGAAGATAGCGTGTACTGCAGCAACTATACTGTATATCTGTTTACTAGAAGGGCATGCAGCAGAGGTTTACCACTGCAAAGGCCCAACAGAGCTTCCTAATTGAATTATGCACTTGTTCAAATTCTAGTTAGAGATGTACCCCATCAATATAGGTTCCCTCACCGTTCTGTTTTTAAAATGTGGGCTGGGAAATCCATTAATTTATCTGGATCCACTCCGGGATTGAGTGGGTTCTTCCTTGTCATAAGTCCAACCCTTCCAGTAATTTTCATGACAATCTGTTGAGCAGTTTTTGTAAAATCCTCAAGCTTTCCTCTGTTTGTAGGAAAAATCCTGGACCGGTTGCTGATAGAGCAGAGCCCCCTGACAGTGCTGGAGCTTGGTGCCCACTGTGGGTACAGCACCGTGAGGATTGCCCGGGCTCTGCCGGTGGGTGCCAGGCTCTACAGTGTTGAGATGGACCAAAGGAATGCTGCCATAGCTGAGAAAGTGATCCGCCTTGCAGGGTTTGACGATGACACGGTGAGACACTTCGCTGTCCAGAGCACCACACATACTTAGAGGCCAATCCAATTATTTGTTTAGACGTAAATCTATTTAATGCAGGCAGGACTAAACCATCGGTGTCGTGTGATCTCCAGGTAGAACTCATCGTGAACCCGTCTGATGAGGTGATTCCTAAATTGCAGTCGGAATATGGTTTGGAAAGGCTGGACTTTGTTTTCATGGACCACTGGAAGAAATGCTATACCCCTGATTTGCAGGTGACAAGAATAAATCACCTCTGAATGAAAGTAGTCTTTTATAGTTTTTTGTCCCGTCTTGTCAGGGGAATGGATAAAAGTGTCCAAATGTGTCTGCAAACTTTGTATATTTCAGTACTATTGAAGTAGCATAATCTTCTTCTCTTAACATTCATGAGCAAAATAGATACTTTTTAAATATCTTATTTTCCGTTCAGTGTTATCGGGCCCACAGGATGCTGCTTCCTTGTGTTCCACAGATGCTGGAGGGCTCTGGTCTGCTAGGAAAAGGGTCCATGATCGTGGCGGACAACGTGCTTTTCCCTGGAGCTCCGAAGTTCCTCAGACACATTCGCAAGAGTGGCCTGTATGAGTGGAAGGTCCACCGAGCCACACTGGAATACAGCAAAGGCATCAGGGATGGGATGGCTGAGCTGATGTATCAGGGAATCATGTAGATCACACAGACCAGGAGCTGAAACCTTTTGAAGGGAATTACCTCCAGGCTAGCGCCCTTTCCCGTGGAAAAAAGAATGATCTGAATTTATTTGGTAACTTCATACTACACGACATCGCTGCTTTAATCCTTTTGGATAACCAGTGAATACAGGCATAAATCAAGCCTTGCATTTTAACAACACTAAACTGAACTTAACCTAAATCCAACACGGCCCTCAGTAGATTGTTAGTTGGTGTTATACTACTAAGACATTAAAACGTATGAAACATGCTTTGATCAACATTAAAATGAATAAATCAAACGGGTTCTGTTTATTTCAGTGCACATACTAAAAGTCTTCAAAAGCAATCCTTTTGGATCAAAGGGAGAGAAACTTGATGGACACTGTCCATGTTTCTATCTCCTTAACCGTCCCTCAGTGGTAAAGGCTGCTTTTAAAATCCGACATCATAATGAATTTTGATCAGACCGGTGTATCACACAGCTAGAACACTGTTTCACAATGGTTTCAATGCACAGTATCTGTAACAAATCGACGACACTCTCAGACACCATTGTACAATTATGGTGCAGTCTCCTTGAAAGGGGACCCATTATTCCGCCAGAAGAGCCATCTGTGCTCCATCAGCTATTTGGTTCCTCTCAGAAGTGCCTTATGACTGAACAAGTCAAAGGTGAAAACGAGCTGCCACCGCGTGGGTGTGTGCGCCTCACACAACAGGAGGAGCTCCACTGTTTTGTGTGTCCATGACAGTTACACGCATCGTTATTGAATGAAAGAACCGTACAGGAAAGATGCACACCTGCTCAAACATACAGTCCACACCTCAAACCTGAACTGCAGCTTGATATGAGATACCTGCACTGGATTTAATCAGCGGCCATCTCAAGTGTCAAGGCAAAATGTCATTCTTGCCACAGTAGAAAGATTGTGTGTCCCTAAATGAAGGGGCTGCAGTCATGTTGTAATTGGGGAGCAGGAATCTGGTCCCAGGCAGAGTCACGGGGAATCACGCTCCTTAGATCATCCATTGGTCTTGGTCTTGATCTGGTCCTTCCATGTCCACCTGCCAGAAAGAATAATTGTAAATTGTAATATTAAGTACATCTTAGTTTAAGGAGAAGGGACATAAAAAAGGAAACAAGAGAACACAGCCTGGAGATTTGGGACACTTTGCAACAGTGTCTCATCTTCTGTTTTATTTTCTTTTCTTTTAAATTAAAGCACCTCATTTATCTCGCCATCATCAGGTGACTCGTTGTAGTCATTCATCTCATCCATGTCCTGCATGTCTTCTTCATCCTCAGAGTCTTCCTCACTGTCCTCCTCGTCCTCGTCATCCTCCTCTTCCTCTTCTTCATACCCCCCTTGCTACACAGTGAAGAGAAGACACTGTAAATGCAGGGAAACATATACTTGGTGTATATTTCACACCAAGACGCAAGTAAAAAATATCTGTTGTAGGAGATCAATACGTTACATCAAATATGGGTTTTCCTATAGGCATCAGGTTGTTGTCTTTCTCTGCAATGCTCTGCAACTGAGGTAGAAAGAGGCCACAACTTAAAACCCGAGCATGTGACGGACACTGTGTTGCATGAGCGGCGTTTACCCATGTCTGGTGTTGTTGCTCCTGCTGGTGCAACTCGGCCTCGTCCACACAGGGCCGGTCCAAGTTGAACCAGAGAGACTCCGTTATCCGCGGGAAGAGCGAGGGGAATAGCGTAGACATGCTTTTTAAACGGAGGGGGGCATGAACAAAAGCAGTAAACGAACTGGCATGTGCCTGGAGTTAGCTTGGATTGCGGCTGTGTGTAATTTTCCACACACAAAAACGAAACATTAAATGCCAGGTTGAGCGACAGAAACTAAGACACGGGGCAAAAATTCAGTTTAGCACAACCCAGCGCTGGTGGACGGGCGCGGTACATTAAGATCGTTTAAATGCGATTTAAATCTTCTCACTTTCTGACGTAAAATTCTAAGACTTTCACATCAAAACTTCGAATCTGTACGTAAGAAATTACGCGTGTAACATTCACCCGATAATTCGTAGCAAAACTGTAGCTAATGAAGTACCTGCCAAACTGGTCAGGATTTGAAATGTTTCAAAACAACGGCGTTACCGGAAACGGTTGCGGTTCGCCAAGAAATACTTCCGACGTCCTGCGAGCCAACTTCACTTTACAAAGGTTCCGCTGTTGAGCCAACCCAAGAGCCAGGGATTGAAAACAAAACAATAATGTACGTATATTATTAATATATATATATATATATATATAAAACGTTAGTATTGATGTTGTTAATTTGCCCATAACATGATACAAATATTCGCAGTGCATTTAGATGGACAAATTCCATAATTATTAACTGGGGACATTCTTCTTGTGAATATCAATTGTTGGTCTTAATTAAAATAGAATAGGTCTTTAGTGTCACCCTACTGCGTCTTACACACAGTGACATGTATCGAGTGGTGAACTAGAAACACACATCCAAACATGTAAAGTAGTAATAAATGTATGTTCTGAGTGTGTGACATGACTTGTCAATGTGTTATAAACCACTCAGCATTTTCAACATTTTTTGCCCTCCCAGGTCATACTGCCATTTTATCCCGTGTGTGCGTGTGTGTGTGTGTGTGTGTAAAACGGTAAGGAAGACCTTGAGATAAGACAAAGTCATAACAAGATGTAATAAAACAATTATTATATTCACATTCCATGCCTGTTTCTTAATCCTTCAGTCTCTCTGGCTCTCTCTTTCACACACACACATACACGCACCAGACTTTAAACTTTGGAGACATATTAATTTAGAGTAAGTCAGGGCAGCCTTCTTTCCTTTGACATACCACCTACACATACATGCATGCGCAAATGCGCACCTCCCTGCGTTCCAGATTGTAAGAGTGTACAAAGTGTACAGCTTCACTTCGGGAAGAAACCACCACAGAATAATGTGAGTCGATTCATTTCCTTTCTCTCTTTTAGAATCATTAGTTAGTCTGTAGAATAAAATGCTATTACTTGTGTTCTCATATTATGTCCTCCAGTAAAATACTTCCTACAATTTTATGTTTATATATTTGATTAAAAATATTCAAAAGTTATTTATTTGTATTGTCAAAGAAGCGCAGCAAGGGATTGTATTATAGTGGGGGGGGAATGGCGTACAGGCAATCCCAAGATAGTTATTTTTCAGTAAAGTTGGTGGGAAGTTGAAGGCAAAAAATCTCTTAGCTCTTCAGTCAAAGTTATATTATCTTTGTTAGAGCAATGGACTAGATGGAACTCATTTACACTGAAACAAAAGGAAAACACAAATAAAGCAGCGATACTTACCGCACCGTATCACCTGAAATGTAGTTAATACAGACGGACTTTATGGTGATGATATCACAGTGTGTGTGTGTGTGTGTGTACTGAAATGAGCATTTCTTGGTCCCATATCCATGACTTTGATACCTCCTTGCTGCAGAACGATGTGGATGGCTCTGAGCTTGCTCCTTGCCCTCTCCGCTGGAGCTCTATCTCAGGACAAGCTCAACATGTGTATGGATGCCAAACACCACAAAGTAGAGCCAGGCCCCGAGGGACAACTATACAGTCAGGTGAGGAATATAAATGTTACAAAACCTCAGAGATAATGTGAACCCAAATAGTTGTTGCTTTTTCCCGAAGCACGAGATGTTTTCGGTGGCTTAATGTGATCCATCTTTCCTTCTCATATTTCCCATGAAGTGTACTCCTTGGCGTGACAATGCATGTTGCACAGCCAACACCACCGAGGAAGCCCACGAGGATAACTCCTACCTGTACAACTTCAACTGGGACCACTGTGGCATCATGACCGACAAGTGCAAGCAACATTTCATCCAGGATACCTGCTTCTACGAGTGCTCGCCTCACTTGGGACCCTGGATACAACCGGTGCGTAACGCGCATAAAGCGCTTCCCGGCACTGTGTGCTCATATCCAGAACACTAGATGGCAGCATACGCGGTTGAAAACCAGTTGCTTTTAGTAAACATCATTTTAGCAATAAATGGTTTAAGAAAAGCTCACCTTTCAATTGATGAATCAAGATTTTTCATTCCTCCAATGTATGCAGACCGTAAAAACTCACCTGGCAGATCATAACATATAAGTTACTTAATACTTATTAATTACTTACGACATGACCACTAATTTATGAGCATGTGTGTGTGTGTGTAGGTGGATCAGTCCTGGCGTAAGGAGCGCATTATAGATGTGCCTCTGTGTAAGGAAGATTGCCAGACTTGGTGGGAAGACTGCAAGGACGATTTCACCTGCAAGACTAACTGGCACAAGGGATGGGACTGGAGCTCAGGTATGTGATGATGATGATGAATATATTTATTAGATAGGATGTTAGAGTACAAGTACAGTCACACAGTAGCATGTATTACAGTACAAATAACGTCAAACATCCTGTCTAAGAGGAGCATTTCAAAAAAGCCCTAGCGGGCTTGTTTCCGTTGAAAGTCCTTTAATGTCCAATAATTCCAACACATGCACAAAAACACACAAAACTAATACACAGTTTTACATGCACAAAAAATCAAACACGCACTGATGAACACATTGAAACCTTCTATTAAATTATATTTACTGGAAGCCCGGCAATACTTCAGACATGGTCAGGACCGTGATTTGGACTTTCTAATGCCCTGTTCCCCTACAGATATGAACCATTGTCCCGCAGATGCCATGTGCAGAAATTGGACATCAGTTTTCCCCACACCTCAGTCCATGTGTGAACAAATCTGGTCGAATTCCTACCTGTACACCACGTACACCAAAGCATCAGGCCGCTGCATGCAGCTCTGGTTCAATGGGACAAACCCCAACAAGAAGGTAGCTGAGTACTACCTCAACAGTGCACCGAAACACCAAAGCGTTGCTTCGGTAATGATTCTGTTCCTGGCCTTTGCGTCTTTCTCTGTAATAATGTAGTGCAATTATATCCTTGACCGAGCTTGTGTCACCTTGGCAGTATGCATAAAACTGATTTCAAATGTTATCCTCCCTTTGTTGCTTTTTTTTTTTTTTTGGTGTGATTAGGTCAGCCAGTTGATTATTGGACACATCTGAATCCTATTGAAGATACACTCCTAGGAGTGATTTTTCTAGTATATGCATATAGCTGTTAAAAATGATGCACTCAAAAATAAATCTATCCAATATTTTTGTTTAACTTCCGTTAAAAAGAATCTTAATAAAGCAGTCCTGTACTCTATTGTAATAACAAATAGCTCAGAGTGTGTGTTATAACTTTGCTGAACTAAAATCAATCTCTGAATTTGATCCATTAACAGAAATGTTTTTATTCAAAATTCCACTTGGATCTGCTTCAGAATGTCACTGCATATACTCCTCTGGTTTGCTTTCTCGATGTCTCACTATCCATTGTGTTTTTCTTCATTTCTTTCCAATTAGAGTCTTTAAAAAAAAAAAATCTACATCATATCTGATCCACCCAACAATCAGGTCTGTGTGCAGGAAGTTGCGGTTTTGGAAATTGTCCATGTAGTCTGAATAAATAAAAGAGATCAAATCCAAAAATGATGGTCAGCTCTCCTTATTTGGAATATGTGGAACATTTTTCCATCAAGATAAAAACCAACAAAATGTATACACAACAAATATTACTTTCACCACCAAACCAGTAAGATGATAAAACAAGAAATAAACCCAACATATGGAAAAATCAAGGCTGAGCATGCCATACACTACTGAAAACTACAGATACATTTATCAATCAATTTATAAAAACAATGTGTGTGATGAAAAAATATAACTGGCCCAAGAAATGTTTTCTATGCGTGGTCCCAGCGATCATCACATGACCATTTTGGGCCAGCTAGTGGTTAGTGGGTACTGCTTGATAATTATGGAGTTCCAGTCCTGTGTGTGTGTCTGTGTGTGTGTGTGTGTTTGCCAATGCCACGTCTCAATATGTTCGGGTCTTGGATGCCTTATGATTGGTTAACTGTGTTAAAGATGAGGCAATGTGAAGAGTGGCTCTCGGCCAATCAAGAATGACTCTGTGAAATTAATGGAGCATTTTTAAGCATGTGTAATTTAATAATGAAGCCTGCGATAAGGTATCTAGTGATTTTAAAAGGCACAACTAATGCTGTCAGCCGTGGCTTTTTGGAAATGTGGTGTAACATTCTGGCAGAATGGCATCCTTCCTGACTATCACTGTATAATTTAGCATTAATACAGTAGTTCAGCTGCAAACCAAAGGTCACTCTTTCCTGTCTCTTTCTCTTGCATGAGTTGGAGTCCAAATAAAATCCTATTCAAGGCGAAATGTGGCCTTAAATGGCATTGAAAAAGTTTGGTAGTACTAGAGCCATACTTCAAATATTTAAATGATGCCCTTCCCACTTAAATTACTATAAAATTCAAAGATTGCGACAGTAAAGGATACACTCAACAAGTAATGTGTACACAATGAAAGAGTTGGTTGCATCCAGGGACAAAAATGTCTATCTACATGTTACATAAGTCTACTGTGCTCGTGATGTCACCATATAAATGTACAGCAAATTTATAAAGGGCAATACATGTACAGTACTAAGGGGTGAGGCTGGCAATAGTTTATTTTGTGATGCAATGTCTTGCAGCACTTTTACAATCTCTTTTGGTTGACACAATAAGCTGTATAATTCAACAGTCTTTTATAGTCAGCTCTCTCTCTCTCTGTCTCTCTCTCTCACACACACACACACACACACAGTCGTACGCAGTGTGATGGCTCGGTCAGAAATAGATTTGGGATGGCTGCTGTCCCTGTGGCTATTAATACTCCACTTTTCTGAGGTCATTGCAGCACAAACCATCCTGCCCTTCATTTTAGCTCTACCTCTTCCTTGCTTTGTGTGTGTGTGTGTGTGTGCTCGTCTGTGTGCTCGTCTGTGTGTGCGTGTGTGTGTGCGTGCCACATTTTAGGAGCCAGACTTTTTGTGGCCAACTTGAGAAGAAAAAAAGATGACTGGAGTCAGGATAATGTGTGATCTCTAAATGTTTCCTGCTTGTTGTTTCCTGCATTTTGAACGTCTGCTATGTTGGTGGATAGTTACACTTTGTGGGAGAATATAAGCCAAGTGGGGGAATGTGTGTGGGTGGGAGTTCAGGGAAAAATAAATACAAATTGGTTACCTACATTGTTTTTTATCAAACTGACCTCCCAGGTCATAGCCAAGCTTTGACCCATTTACAGTGGGTCAAAGCAACAGCAACAGATTTTGGGAGGGGGATTTGTACATTTGGGAGAATGATGTGGCATCACTAGTTGCAAAATCTTGTGTTTCACATTGATAGCTTAACATACATGGACGTAGTGAGAGAGGAGATGAGAGTGGCTGGTGTTGGGGGGGGGGGGGGATGCAAAGGACAGGGTGAAGTCGAAGAAGAAGAAGAAGATGCTGCTGCTTTATATCCGTATGAGTGAAAAGTTTGTCTTGTTGTAAATATTTATGAGCCTACCTAAAGATAAATTAAAAACACTTATAATTTAATGTACAGTACTCAACAGTGAGGAGGACTGGTTGATGCTCCAAGAATGGAGAACGTTGAACTTCACATGTCTTATCTTCAGTAGCAGAAGCATTCAGGTGCACTACTTTAAAATAAAGAATAGACATTTCTCGCATAGGAGCCCTTGCAGTCATTTGCATGCCTATCCAGGTGTTGATCTGGATCCACATGTTTTAATTATACTGAGCAATACTTCTTTTTAGTGGAGTATTTGGTTGTGTATTAGTAAACTGTAAGTGTCAGCAGATGAGTGACTGTAGTTAATCTCTACCCCTCTTCTCTAATAAACATCTCTTACTCTCAAAGCACAGTTTTCACATCTTATTTGAGTTTATCCTCCCAGTTTCGGTTTATTCCTTCGTCCCTTCTTTCCATTAAACTGTCAAGGTAGTGAAAGGCAGGCATGACGGCAAACCAATTGTGGGTAACTTTGACACTAAAATAAAATACCTTATCGGACATATCTAGCCTGTGGGTTTTATTTTGAAAACCATAAAGCGGAAGTAAACATACTGCCACTGTTCGAGTATTCGCTGCTGTTTTCTCTCCGGGTCTCCAAAGTGTGGAGATTTCCGTGGGACCGGGAAGCGTAGAAGGAGGGTGTGGATTTGTGGAAGTCTTTTAGGAACCGAGGGAACATCCGCGAACTTTAACTTTACCCCCTTTGTTCTCGCGCCGCCTCACTGTACGTCAGAATTACGCCTACGTCATATTTCTTGCGCTTGTTTTCACCCTCAGCGCTTCTCAGACTTGGATTATTGCCCTTTGGGGAACTTTTCTGGAGAAGCTGTCTTGAGTTGAGCCCGGTTTGAAGGGCTGTGGCCATGGCCGGGGGTGGGGGGGCTTCTCCGTTGGGGCCCGCGCCGCCGATGTGGTATCACCGGGACCTGAGTCGAGCGGCGGCCGAGGAGCTTCTGGCTCGGGCCGGGAGAGACGGCAGCTTCCTGGTGCGGGACAGCGAGAGCGTCGCCGGGGCTTACGCTTTGTGCGTACTGTAAGTAACTTTAACGTAGGAAAGAGTTCAGAGTTCTGCTTTATATGCACCTTTACGTAACTTTATATCCACCTTTATGTAGCTTTATATCCACCTTTACGTAGCTTTATGTCCACCTTTATGTAGCTTTATATCCACCTTTACGTAGCTTTATGTCCACCTTTATGTAGCTTTATATCCACCTTTATGTAGCTTTATATCTGCCTTTATGTAGCTTTATATCCACCTTTATGAAGCTTTATACCCACCTTTATGTAGCTTTATATCCACCTTTACGTAGCTTTATATCCACCTTTACGTAGCTTTATATCCACCTTTACGTAGCTTTATATCCACCTTTATGTAGCTTTATAGCCACCTTTATGTAGCTTTATAAATACCCCCCCCATGAAGAAACTTGCCATGTGTTTTTTTACGGTGCTTTTTTTTTTTTTTTAAGTCCAGAGGGTGTCTCAGCGACTGTCTGCCCTCCCCAGCAGTGAAACTCCAGCATGGAAACACAACTTGATTCTATTTTGTCTGATTTTTGTCTCTTTAACAGGCGGTGGAGGTAAATATGCACATCTGATGGGCATATAAGATCAGGGTCATGGTGCACCAGCTGTTTACCCTGGCATACTGGGGGGGGGGGGGGTAAACATGTGTGCACATGCTGAGGGCTGGAAAAAGTGATTAAAACCCTCATTTGCGCAAGACGTTTTGTCACCAATCCTGTTTGTGTTTGAGTAGACGTCACACGACCGCCGGTAGACTCAAAACTCAAACTGGAAAAGAGATGTGAAACGTTCTAAATGACCTTTATGAGTCTCTCCCCCCCCCCCCAAGGGAAGTGTTCATGCAAAGTTCATCAGATGCAAAGAATGCAAGAAGCATGACCTTTGCTGTCTCACCGGATGATTCCAACATTGACTTGAGCTTCTGCCCCGACCCGTTTGAGCTGGGATTTATACAGTTAAAACTTCAATCTAATGATTTTTTTTGTTGCGTATATTGCAGTAAATTGTTTCGATTTGCTCATGACGCAGTTATTCGGTGTTTAGCGGGCGATTCTATCTGCCTGTCCTTCTAAAGAAAGGACGCTTCCTCTTTGAAGTGTCTCAGAATGTCCTTTTGGTTGAGTTGTGCTCTAACTTCAATCAAAGTTTCCCGGCCTTTTCACAGCTCCACGAAGGTTCCGCACGCTTCATTTCATTGGATCGTTTGTTGCTATGAGTTTTTCGAAATCAGTTGGCAAAGTGAGGAAGGAAATTGACAAATAGCTAAACATGAGTAAAACTTTAAAGCATTTCAACATCTGTGGATTTATTTTTATTTTTTCCATAACGCCTGTTTTTTTTGTCATGACCACAGCGGATCGTGCTGGAAGCTCGGGGCTGATGATGGGCTTTCATTTGTCACATAACTTTCCTAAATCAAATCGAATAAAGCTACTGTAAAGCCCATTCAGCAAAAAGAGTGTTCGTAAATGTTGCGTTAAAATTGAAATGATCATCGCTTTATAACTTTTTTAAAAAGGTTTTAGAGCTACTTGTATGATGCTATGATAGCAGTTCATTAAACTCAAATGCTTATTGATCGCACACAGATCCTCTTTGCCCAGAAGACTACAAGAGGCATGGTGGTGACCTTTCGGGTTCCCACTCATGGTATTGTTTTTACCTCTAGATACTTGTACGAGTCTCCTCTTTACACACGTACACAGGTGGGTATTTCCTTTTTGAGGGTTTTGGAGACGCCAGAGCATTTATGAGGTTTTTCCACTCTGTTGTTAGTGTCTGAGAATAGAGTGGTGGGGGGTCGAGTGTTTGGGTTGGTGACATTGCAGAAGCTCTTTCATTCCAGGACCAGTTTGCTTTTCACTTCCTCTGAGTACCGTTCAGCCTGCAGTCTTATGGTTTTGGTGTGTCTGTGAGAAAATGGTTTGAGAATAGGCAGTTATTTATTAGAAATGAACAATTGTTAAATTATATCTCGTAGGTTTCTGCTTCCTCTGTTGCTGTTGCCTCACAGGTTCAAATCCAATGTGGGGGGGGGCCTTTCTTTGAGCAGTTTGCACGTTCTCCCCTTGTCTGCGTGGGTTCTCTCCGGGTTCTCCGGCTTCCTCCCACCACCAAAAGCATGCAACGAATTTGGTTACACTAAATTGTCCATAGGTTGTGGATGTGTGCGTGAAAGATGTGTGGTCCTGCAACGAACTGGCGGCTTGTCCAGGGTGTGCCCCGCCTCTCGCC
Source organism: Brachionichthys hirsutus (assembly GCF_040956055.1). Lineage (NCBI taxonomy): Eukaryota > Metazoa > Chordata > Actinopteri > Lophiiformes > Brachionichthyidae > Brachionichthys > Brachionichthys hirsutus. The sequence goes on from NC_090907.1 coordinate 4,205,152, forward strand.
CGTGGACAGCTGAGATGGGCTCCAGCAATACCCGCGACCTGGATTTCAGATAAAAGCAATCAGGAAAATAAATAAATGAATGAATGAGTGTTAAAGCTTTGCAACAAAAAAAAGCTCATTATTTAAGAATAGTGTAAGAATATTTCTCCTCTGTACTCTGCAGCTGTGCCCAACGCTTGCACCTGTGGGATGCTAATTTGTTTGCTTTCTCCATTAGCAATAGCTAATAGCTAATCTTTGACACAAGCTATTGTTGACAACACATACACACACAGTATGAGGGTTCTGCATCTATCCCATAATAAACCTCCCTCCCACTGATACGACTGAAACAATAGTATTTATTCCACAGACCTGCAGAGGATCTTGTCAGCTGCCAACAGGAAGACACTGTTATGTCGTAGCAGCTAAAAGCGAAAAGGCCCTCACAATAGGAATCCTTCGCCGTGAAAAAACCCTCCTAGGATTTTAAAATTGCATCTTGTTATCATCGTGCTTTTGACCACGTCTTCATCTGAGTCCATGAATTCCACGCCGTGTGCCTGACCCGCCCACCCGGGTCGATGCAAACCCGTTAAGTCGTTTATGTGTAACTTTAAAAAATGGTCCATAAAGCCTTGTTCAGATGCTTGACTCCACCCATTTTTGCAAATATAACTCCAAAATGTCCCCTTTTTTTATTGAAGACTTCTCCCAAGTTTCATCAAATCCTTACTCTGCCTCGTTAAGTTTGTCAACAGACACAGTTATAGCTTCATTTTAACTTAATTTATAAAAAGAAACATTCTCCTCATGGGTTGTTGTCGAAATATTTAATCCACCCCATGTTTTAGTTTCTGTGGGGACTCTGACCTGGAAAGGCCAGACAGGCGGATTCGTCCCTCTCTGTTTATACAGCGCATACACACTTTCATCCTGTAGAAGTCAAAGCATGGATCATGCGTTATGCAAGGGTTGCTTTCCCGGCTTCCACCCTCCTTAGCAGACACACAACCATAACACTCGGTAAGTACACACACACACACACACACAGATAGAAGCCGCAGCATTTGCTTGGCAAATTGAACATTGTGGGCATGGTCGACTGAGCAGACATGAAAAATCATTCAAATCCAGCGTGCTGCTGCAGGCGTGCGTTCACCACGGCCGTGCACTCACAATGTCAGGGCATCGATCTGTGCAACCCCCCCCCCCCCCCATCAGAAATGGGAGGGGGGGGTTGCACAGTTTGATGCACATTTTTTTTTACTGAAGGAATTATCCAGGTTGAGAACGGACCAGCTAGTCTGTAGTCTGAGCAGCGAGTGTGTTTTACGGCGGCTGCTTTTATTTTGTGCTGTCGCTGTAACCGTGCGTGCGCATCAGGTTCAGTCCTGCTGCATCATGCTGCTGTACGGATAATACTTCCTCACAACTTTGACAGACGGCAACAGGTTGCCGCTTTCATACATGCAGACCCCCCCCCCCCCCCCCCATGCAGACCGAGGTAATACAATGTGCACCGTTGTTGTGTGTGTTGTTGTTGTTGTTTTGATATCTCAAAGTCGTTTCTGATTTAATTTCTTCTCCCTGCTTTTTTTTCTTTTTCTCTGATTTGATTTCTTCTGATCGATCTTTCTCCACAGGTTTCAGAAGCATGTCCACACGTACAGAATCCTCCCGGATGACGAAGGATTTCTGGCCGTCCAGGTACAAGAAGACGACACACACACATACGCTCTGCGGAGGTTCACTTTGTGTCCGTGTGCGCAGCAAAACCTGTGTTTGCTTTCAGTAGCAGCTGGACGGCTGAGATGCTTTTGTTGGCTCGGAGATCTCTCTCTCTCACACACACACACGCGCACACACACACTAACAGCAGCCTCTTTGTGCATTGTGCCCAACAGCTGTGGGGTCCCCACCACACACACACACACACACACACACACACACTGTCTGAAACACTCAGTCATCAACATGGTGCTTCAGACTATCATGTCGCCACATCACATCTGCTGCGGGAGTTTGGGGGGGGGGGGGGGGGGGGTGTTTAGCTGTGAAGCTAAAGAGGAGCCTAATTTTGCTTCTGGGAATATCTTTGAAAGAAATGTTTGCTAAAAGTTCCCCCTGGTTTGAATAATATTTAGACCATCAGGTCACGTTTGCTTCCCTGAAAATGCCCCGTGTGGTCTCGTTTTATTTGGAGTTCTCATCATCCAGAGGTCTTTGAATGCCTCGCATCGATGTTCGGCTGATCGCTATGCAGAGTCGATTGATTATAATCGGTAACAGCATCACGACCGAGGATGAAACGGGGCGTCGTCAAAAGGCTTTGCCCTTCCACATCGTCGCCGACAGAAAGTTCATTCTCCAGATCTGTGATAATGTGTCTCTTCCTCGTTGCCCCCCCCCCCCCCCCCCCAGACTTCCCAGGGAGTGCAGCCGAAGCGGTTTAAGACGTTACTGGAGTTGGTGTCGTTGTACCAGCAGCCCAGCCAGGGTCTGGTCACCACCCTGCTTTACACCGTCGACAGAGAGGAAACGTCTCTCAACGACGACAGGGACTATTCAGGTGCCGCCGAAGTTCACATCAGCACGGGCGTGCCCACAGCAACTGTCATCCTTTCGTCCAATGGTTGCTCTCCTTTTCTGTGATTGGTCAGACGGAGAGGATGAAAAGCCTCCCCTCCCGCCTCGCTCGGCCTCCACCTCCACGCCTCCAGGACCGGAAACGGTAACGGACAGGTGGGTTTCATGTTAATACGAGCATCAAGCGTGGAGCATCTTAGCCAGCATGTTGGTCAAGATCCTGCTGGAAACACACAAACACAAACACGCACACACACACACACACACACACAGGCCTTCTATATATGTCCTCTCCCTTTTTTCATCGTAATGCAATTGTAAAGCTAATAATTATTAGCACATAACCCAGAAGGCCCAGGCACGTCGTAGCGTGTGTCCCTGTTTCCTCCAGACTTATTCAGTGAAATGCCGCTGAGGCCGAGGATCCCGAGTGTTTAATGCTTGTTTGCATTTATTTTAGCGCGCCGGCAGCGAATGGCCTGAGCACTATCTCTCACGAGTACCTGAAAGGCAGCTATGCTCTGGATCTTGAGGCGGTCAAGCAGGGCGCCTCCTCCCTGCCTCACCTCAACAAGACACTAGTGACCTCCTGCAAACGCCTTAACGGGTAAGAGGACGCAGCAGCTCGCCCGGTGACGCATCCCACAGACACACGGACTGTTGTATATGCAAAGCTGTTGTTTTATTGTTTCTTTGGAGACAATCCTGGGGTCAGGACACTTCCCCGTGGGTGACAAGCACTCATGTCACAGGGTACCTTTGGCCTTGTCTGCCTGGATCCACAATGATCTACGATAGAGTGATAGTAGCGTCATCTACTCCTCTATTAAACCAACATGCAAATGTGTCTTTTTTTGTTCTCCCACATAGGGAGGTGGATAAGGTTCTGTCCGGTCTGGAGATCCTGTCTAAAGTCTTTGATCAGCAGAGTGCATTCATGGTCTCCAAGATGATCCAACAGGTAAAGGCGTCTTTGTTCCTCTCTGTGTGTGCGTGATGGGGCAGACTTTATTTATATACTCTGTGTACGCCTGAATAGACTGGTTATACATCTCATCAGATTCATGTTTTAAATGCACAATTTGCTTAACTGTCATGATGATCAAGGCAACATGGATGACTGCTGTTTGCTCCTTTTTTCTCTCCATCAGACGATGACTCAGGGCGGAGACCAGGAGTTGGAAAACCTCGTGACGAAGCTGGCCATTCTCAAAGACCTGCTCTCCTCCATAGAGAAGAAGGTGCAGGAATAAAGGAGATTGTGTTCAGTCATGCTGCAGGCTTGCGTCCGCACTCAGGCAATACTCCTCGTGCAATGGTCATCGGTCCAGAGGCCCGGCTGTCTGCATGTGGTACAAACATGTGTGAGAGACAATCCTGGAAACATGGAGGACGCACCGTTGTAGAGGATTGGGAGGATTCTTTTGAGCTACTTCTTGCTAAGCCATTGAGACAACTTGTTAAAAAGTATTTGCACAATCAAAATGAGTGAATTGAGAGCAATGAAGTCAGGGCATTTAGAGTCAGCCGAAGATCCTCCTGTCTTCATCAACACCCGACTGAAACTGAAAACGATGCCTTTTGTCTGCTAGTATTTGTATATTTCTTGTGTATTTTTTGTGTCCCCTTTAATTTTCTCTCTCCCCCCCCCCACAGGCTCTGAAAGCGCTACAGGACCTGAGTTCATCCTCTCCGTGTTCCCCTCCTTTCTCCATGCGTCAAAAAGCCATTCCTGTGCAGGCCTTCGAGGTATACGTGTACACTCACGCAGACACACAAACACAACTTCTACACATTTGATTTATGGGTGTCTCCCCGCAGGGTCATGTGAGGTCGGTATCAAGTTGGCAGTGGTCATGAAATAAAACTTTTTTTTTTTTTTTTACCTCCATAGGCAGGGAATAGCAACAGAAGAACTTTCTGTATTTTAGCAATTACAAAATATAACACATATAAGTTTGTGTTTAAAAGTGACATGTTGTACACTATAAGATTATAGCTGCTGGAAATATGGTGTATGTAACGGAAGAGAAAAAGGCAAGTGTAAGCGATTCAGGCCAGACAGAGGAGGAAGAAGAGATGAACGATGTGGGACACCAGCGACCTGTGGCGACCTTCAGACGCTTCCTGTTACACAGGAACGGACGCGCTACGCTGACATTTTAAGATGCGGCACCCGATTTGTCCGCTGACTCACAAACAAACATGATATGACTCAAATTTCCATCTTCTGCTTCACACCTCGTCTCATGAAAGGAGTTTTCTGTTCCCTCGGGCGAACCCTATGATTTAAGACCCAGAAGGCCCACTGTGGCCCGCCCACTGTGACAGAACCGCCTAAAAGTATCTAACAAGCAATTTATGATTATTGAAGCAGCGTGTAATTTAACATTCTGATAATCCACACGTGTTCTGTATTGATAAAAGTCGAAAACGAGCGCGTCAGCAACCCCCTTTGGAGACCCCTGGTGGTTTGAGCTTTTTATTATTCGAAATGCAAATGAATAAACAGAACACAAGCGTCTGTGTGTATTTGTCTCTTTAGGTAAAGGTGGATGTTTATCTGGCAGAGCTGACAAAAATAGGAAAGAGTCAGAAGTACACGCTGTCTGTGGACGTGGAGGTAGGACGCCTGGTAGTGATGAAGAAGGCGAAGGACAGCCAGGAGGACTGGACCACCTTCACGCACGACAAGAGTGAGAATTAAGCAAACACTACGAACAACATCAGAATCTCTGAATTGTGTGATCATTTCAGACCCCCCCCCCCCCCCCCAGGAAATTATTCACTGAGTGCAAACCATCGCTCACAATAATGTGGACGGTATCTGTTAGCCGTAAAGCTTCATCTGTGAATCTCTTCCTTGACCTCGTTTCCTTTCTGTGGCCTGCCGCCTCCCGTCTGTCTGTCTGTCTGTCTGTCTCAGTCCGTCAGCTGATCAAGTCTCAGCGGGTGCAGAATAAGCTGGGCATTGTTTTTGAAAAGGAAAAGGACAAGAGCCAGAGGAAAGACTTCGTCTTCGCTAGCGCCAAGGTCTGAAGTCACCTGATGCACTGTTTTATTTTACATTTACGCGGTTAAACACATAAACTCCAACATTGAACTCACACACACACACATTAATATTTAAACTGACATGGAAATACTTTGTTTCTTTGTTCTTAAATAAAAGAGATGTTGAGAAATAGTCTACAACATTGCTAAAAGGGTCAGGTTTAGCCCTTGCGTCTGTTTTTAAACCTTGTGGGGAAACCCCGGTGAAACCTGTAAGGCCAAACGTCTTGCTGTGTCTGAGGAATGCTGAAGCTGTGGGTGGAAGAACGGCTGCAGGAAAGGAGAGCCACTGAGAATATCGTCAAAGCTGGCCCTGCATACGAGGGGCGATCCGCTCTGTGGCACATAACTCAGACACAAACCGGGGGGTGGGAACCCACGTGGGGGGGGGGTGATCTAAGACCCAAAACAACTTCTCACCCTTAGATCATCTCTGATGATGTTTCCAAATCAGAATAAAACAACACAGAATAAAACACTGGCTGTTCGTCAGCGCCTTAAAACGGCGACCTCCACCCACTAGTGTGTATGTGTGTGCGTGTGTGTGTGTGTGTCTTTCAGAAGCGGGAAGCATTTTGCCAGCTGCTGCAGCTGATGAAGAACAAACATTCCAACCAGGATGAGCCAGACATGATCTCCATCTTCATAGGAACCTGGAATATGGGTATTATATTTAATCTCTCCTAGAGTGAGTTAATAGCACCAAACGATGACATCTTGCTTTCCGTTGTAGCGAAAGGTAACAGCGACTTTGAGTTCTGGTCTTTCTTTGCAGGCTCCGTGCCGTCAACCAAGTCCGTGGCCTCGTGGGTTTTGTGCCGCGGCCTTGGGAAGACTCTGGATGAGATGACAGTCACCATCCCTCATGACCTCTACGTGTTCGGAAGCCAAGAAAACTCCGTGTGTGATCGGGAGTGGGTGGAGTCGCTGCGCGCCATCCTGAAAGAGCAGACGGAGCTCGACTATAAACCGGTGAGGGGACCTTCTGAAGCGGTCGATTGTTAAAGTCAGGTCTGGTTCTTCATTCCCTTTTGTTGTTATTCACTGTAGATCGCAATCCAGACTCTGTGGAACATCAAAATCGCCGTGTTGGTGAAACCCGAACACGAGAACCGTATCAGCCATGTTGGGGTGTCCAGTGTCAAGACGGGCATCGCCAACACACTGGGTAACAGAAGCGTGAACAGCGGAATAACGACAGTCAAACGTTGAATTACACACATCAAAATGTGTGTGTGTGTGTGTGTGTGTGTGATTTGGCTCTTGAGCCATAGCGCTGTAATTAATTTGACTTATTTTGTTTTCTGGGATGATTTCCAAGGTAACAAAGGAGCTGTGGGCGTGTCCTTCATGTTCAATGGGACATCCTTTGGCTTTGTGAATTGTCATTTGACATCAGGGAATGAGAAGATCGGCAGGTACTAAAGACGACTCATTGTGTGAACGGCATGAAGAAGAAATACTCAAATACAGACGAGAGTACTCTGAGCCTCCCCGGTCGTGTGTGTTTAGTCTGCCGTCGCCGATAGACGGAGCTTTTAATCTTTAGCCTCGTATTGGATGCGACGCGTGTGACCTTTGACTCCTACAGGAGGAACCAGAACTACTTGGACATCCTACGCCTGTTAAACCTGGGAGACAAGCAGCTGAGCTCCTTTGACATCTCGCTGCGCTTCACGAATCTCTTCTGGCTGGGAGACCTGAACTACAGGCTGGATATGGACATACAGGTGGAGCTGAGGACACACCAGCACAAATGCAGCAGGTTTGGACGACCGCTGATGGTGGGCTCCTTTCTCGTGTGTGAATGTGTGCAGGAGATTTTGAACTACATTAACAGGAAGGAGTTCGACCCCCTCCTGAAGGTGGACCAACTCAACCTGGAGAGAGAGAAGAGCAAAATCTTTTTGCGCTTTGGTTAGTGCCTCTTTGTTGCTGCCTGAAGACGCTTGAACCTTGAATGGAAATGAAAGTAAAACCACTAATACCGGTAGATTCTTAGCCTTTTGAAATATTTAATCATCAGCTACAGCGGTATTTCACTTGTGTCTTATTGATTTTTTAACTTCGTACATTATTTCTTCTAAATAAATTATTGGTGTCTTTATCATTTCTTTGAATTTTTCCCTTCACGCTCCTCCCTGCGTTTTCGGGAGCAAATAAATAAAACATTAGAAACAAATATGATTTAGGTTCTTCTACAGCCATGACTAAAGGATAAAGATGGAGCAGCTTCTGCTCATTCTTTCTCTTACTCTGACTCTTCCTCTGCTTATTTGCAGCGGAGGAAGAGATCTCGTTCCCACCCACGTACCGGTATGAACGCGGCTCGAGGGACACGTACGTCTGGCAGAAGCAGAAAGCAACTGGGGTGTGTTTACCATCGCAGACGGACGTAACGCAGATATTCACCCACTTTACTTCCTCAGTTAGTCATCCTTGTCTTTTACTGTCTTCCTGGTCCCAGATGAGGACGAATGTCCCGTCCTGGTGTGACAGGATCCTGTGGAAGTCGTACCCAGAAACACACATCGTCTGCAATTCCTACGGTGAGCCGAAATGAACTGCTGTCTGTGTAACGGATCAAGAAATAAACTTTAATTCTCTTTGTCCTTTGTCTTGAAGGCTGCACAGACGACGTCGTGACCAGCGATCATTCCCCTGTGTTTGCCACCTTTGAGGTGGGGGTGACCTCCCAGTTCGTCTCCAAGAAAGGTGCCGAAGAGTTAAAAGAAACGCTGCAGAGTCTCTTTCTCTGTTTATTTGATCTTTCTGCAAGTTTTTTCCTCTCCTTCCACTTTCTTCGGCTCCTGCTCTTTTTCAGCCCATGGATGGACTCAATAATTTGGGCATAACGCCGTCTTTCCAAAATAGAACGGACTCCATCATAATTTTGGGAACTTAATGACGATCTGTTTGTTTTCCGGCTCAACTGTGATGAGTCTGGTCAGACTCCGGGAATAGACAGAGTTGGATCCACAAATATTCCTCTCTCTGCCTCCACCTTCCCGATGCCCCCCCCCCCCCCCCCCCGTTGTTCTGCAGGCCTGCCGAAGTCTTCAGAACAAGCCTACATTGAGTTTGAGAGCATTGAGGCCATCGTGAAGACGGCGAGCAGGACCAAGTTCTTCATCGAATTCTACTCCACTTGTCTGGAAGGTGAGATGAAACGTCCACCGAACTCTGCTTGGATGAGCAGCTCAGGCAGGGTGGACGCAATAAGACTGTCTGTTTCTTCTTCTTGCGTCTCTCTCTCTCTCCCCCTGCCCATATCAGGCAGTCAGTATACCTTAATCCAGCGTCGGTTTGTGTCGCACCCCCTCCTCCTCTCCACCTTGTACTTTTGAATGAAATGCAATCCCTCCTCTTCTTCCAACCTGTCCTTCCCACCTTGTTCCCTTTGTCCTCTCTACCCTGCATCTCTCTCTCTCTCTCTCTCTCTCTCATTTATAGAGTTTAAGAAGAGTTACGAGAACGACAGCCAGAGCAGCGACAATGTCAACTTTCTGCGCGTGGGCTGGTCCAACAAGCAGCTGACGACGCTCAAACCGCTGCTCTCGGAGGTCGAGTACCTGCAGGACCAGCATCTGCTGCTAACGGTGAAATCGCTCGATGGATACGAGTCCTACGGTACAAACACTGTTCAATCCTGTCGCTCATCTGTCACTTTTCATAGACAATTCAAAACAAAAATGTTTTTTCTGCTCTTAGGAGAGTGTGTGTTGGCTCTGAAATCTATGATTGGCAGCACGGCACAGCAGTTCCACACCTACCTGTCCCACCGGGGAGAGGAAACGGGAAATATCCGGGGGTCCATGAGGGTCAGGGTCCCGTCCGAAAGGATGGGAACCAGGGAGAGACTCTACGGTCAGTGTCTGGTGATGGAATCCAGCCCAGACGACATGGAAGGAGTTTAAAGGGAATCGTTTGTGACATTCTTTTACTCCCTGTTGCTGATGTCGTGTCTCAGAGTGGATCAGCGTGGACAAGGACGAGACTGGCGGACCTAAAGGGAAGCCCAACGTGGTTTCCAGAGTGGGACACGAATACATCAAGTCAGTGCATGCTTGTTTTAACATTTTCATCCAGTGGTTTCGTGAAACGCAACGAGATCAAACTTTCCTACATCAAATATTTGATTTGTGCTCTCGGTCTTGTATTCAGTTAAGATTCGGCGCGGATATACGGTAGGTTTACCGACGCCTTTTTTTGCTCCCCACCGCGTGCTGACTTGATTTGATGGTTTCTCCCCGCAGACCGACCGCGATCCGCAAACAGCTCGGCGAGCTGGGAAAGGTGAGCGAGGAGGGAGAACGGAGCGGCAAGGAGGAAGCAGCTGCAAGGTACGGACGCAGCGGCCAGCAGACGATACAGGAGCCGCCCTGAAAACAAAATCCTCTCGGCACGTTTTTCACCGGGCGAGCAAACGTAACGTTTCAACTGTTGGTGTGTCTCGTGAAGACCCAAACAGGAAGCACCAGACGGCGATCCCTCCATCAGCAAGAATTGCTACAATAACCCCGCCTACTACATCCTGGAGGGCGTTCCCAACCAATCGGCAGCTGCTCTCTCACCTGAGCTTCTGTCGCCCACCTCTGCGAACCCCCCGGCGATTAAAGTCCCCCTCCCCTCAGCCGGAACTCGAACCAAACCCCCCTTCGTGATCCCAGGCCACCCACGCAGACCCGCGACGGGGCCCCCGGTCCGCGCTATTAGCGAGGAGGGCTCCTCGGATGACGACGGAGGCCCCTGCGTACCAGGAGCGCAGGGAGGTGGCGTGGGAACGGCTGTTGGAAGCACGCTGAATCGGCCCCCTCCTGATTTCCCCCCGCCTCCTCTTCCCAAGGGCGCTTTGGAGATGGCTACAGAAGCCCCCTTCGCCAAGCCTCGCCCCATTTACCCGGACTTAGCGGAGGTTAAGATCCCAGCAGCCCCTCCCGCTGCCCCGCTGGCCCTCGGAGAGGGTTTCCGACGAGGGGGGGGCGCCGCCGGTCCGGGGGTGTTGGATGACCAGTCGTGTTCTGTGCTCCAGATGGCAAAGACTCTGAGCGAGAGCGAGTTTCCCGGGCAGCCTCCTCGTGCTCCCTCTGCCCCGCCCCCTCTCAGGGGCCAGCCAATGGGGTTGGGCCTGGACGCCTGCCGCACCTTCCCTCCCAGGAACCCCATTCCAGAAAGTATCGCAGAGGACATGCCCGAGGAGGTGAGAGACCGCCATCCAGACGAGTTCTTCTCCTAGTTTAACTGAAGAACGAGCGAGGCTGCCTTTTCTTTTTCTACCGATAGTTTCCCAAAGTATAAACGTAAAAGCTCTTCCACTTGGACAGGACTCAGCTATATTTGATTTTTACCACAGGATTTGCATCTTTTTTTCTCTTATATTTCTAAAACACAAAGGCGTTCCTGTTTCCCTCCGGAGGAGCAGAACAGTAAAACCATCCCGAGTGTTCTGTTCTTATTGTTTTTTAGCTGACGCTGTGCTTCGTTCTCCTCGTGTAGGCGCTTTGGGGCAGCAGCAGCTCCTCTTTGTCGGTCGGCGAGTCTTCGGTGGGGGAGTGGCTGCAGCGGCTGGGACTGGAGAAGTACGAGCAGGGTCTTCTTCACAACGGCTGGGACGACCTGGAGTTCCTCAGGTACGTGGACCGAGCCCTCGCCCTCTGGAGCGAAGACGCCGCTCACGTCTGTTCTTGTTTTCGACCAGTGACATAACGGAGGAGGACCTGGAGGAGGCCGGCGTGCTCGATCCCGCTCACAAGAGAATCCTGCTGGAGAGCCTGAGGCAGCAGCAACAGAAATGAAACCAGTGTGAAACTGGTCCGAGACTGGTCCGAACCGGTCTGGTGCCACACCAGGCCCAACCTCAGCTGAACTGACATGAGCTGGACTTTGCCATTTGATGCCAGACTGTGCCTTCTGAGAGAAATTGCACTCCATTTGTACTTGTTCGAGCGCCATCCTTTTTCTTGTGTACTGTATTTGTGTGTTTTCATTAGAGGTGGCCTTATTTAAAGAAGATGACTCCAGTCCTTTAAGCTTCTCTACATAACCCTTGGCTTTAGTCCTAGTGAGCAAACACGGGGTTAGATGTCGTTTCCACGGGAAATTAGATTCGTACCTTGACGTCCTCTCATGCGTGTCATTCTATCAGTTCTGATCCGCTAGCCGTTCCAGCTTTTCCCTTTTACTCCCAGGAATCCTTGGATGAGGAGTAGCTGAATTAATAAATACTCCTTAGGAAAAAAAAAGAAGGAAATTGGAGTCCTTCACTCTCAATGTAAAATTAGATGAAGGCTAATTGTGGGAAATTAGAGTGTCTCCTAGCAACAGCGGGTTCTTCTCAGGTGCTTTCCCCCCCCTGTAGTGTTCACCATTGGTTCAAGCTATTGTTAGCAAGCTCTCAATTCATTCCCGTGATGGAGAGAGCAGGAGATGTATCCCTCACGCACATCGGACTAAAGTAAGCTCATCTCACCTTTCTCAGACTTTGTACATTTGCGATGTTGTTTTAGTCGCCGTTATTTAAATGGGGGGGGGGGGGGGGGGGCTATTGTCTCAGTGTCTCTGCATGTATTTATAGTTTAATTTCTGTTTATTTTTTGTTCATTGGAAAGGGAATACGGAGCAAACCAACCAAACTGGTCCTGACAGAGCTAGGCGGTGACACTGACGGTGTTTGCCGCCGCCGCTGCCTGTTCCTGGTGTGCGCTTCAAACACACAGGAAGCGTGCAGCATACGGATCAGTAGCACGGTCTTGATTGATCGATGTAGAAATGATGAGGCTGCACAGAAATCTAATGTGATTTTGAGCATTTTAGCCAGTCAGGGACCTTAAATTTACGATCCTGCTGAGGATTTACGCTGCCATTGTTTTGTCACAGTCTTAGTGAAACAATTGTTTAAAAGAAATTCCCTGATTTTTTTTTTTCTTTGTTGATTTTGTTTTGTCCTTTTTTCTTGTTTTTTTTTTCAAGACTTGGTCTTGTGGGAGAAGATGTTACCTCTCATAATAGATTAATAACAGAAAGGTCAGGTTGCTGCAGGAGAATAGGAGTTTGAAGGCTGCTGTTCTCTACGTTAACCGGCAGGGGGCGCTCCTGTGTCGCACACCAACAGGGAAGTTAAACGAATTCATGTTCAGTGGAACGTCTTTACAATCTAGTTGTTGTCAGTCGTTTATTCATACGATGTGCTGAAATATTTAGAAATCTGAGACAGCTTAACTGTTATTGTTCTTAATTTAAATCCTACATTAGAAGCTGAACCATTAAACTATAGATTATGGTTGATTTAAGGCATGCAGACATACGTTCATCTCAATTTACCTGTAGAGTTTTCTTTAGCAAGATGAATTGAATTAGAATATTCCTCTATTTATGCACAAAATTAACTTTTGCATCTAAAAATATGATGTAAATTACTAAAATAAGGCCCTGAAAGCAAACTCCTGACTCTACACTGTTACATAAGGGACATAGTGTAAATAAATCTCATGAGGATGTCATTGTTGGAGTTTAATTTGTCACGTCTGACATCATTTTCCTGCTTCCGTCTCCTACAGCGTTCGTCACGTTCTTCTAATTCAACCTCAGACTCGGCTACTCGTTTGTTCCAGGCGTTCGGGGGTCTTTGAACATCGTTGAAAGTTTGTGAATTTTAGGCTGGCTAAAGGCCTTGAACATTTTAGACGTAGGTCATGGAATGTTTTTTTAATTTAAACATTGTGTGTAGGAGTTACTTTGATATTGTTATGGGTAAATACTGCATGTTTTATCAGAGTAAGCCGTTCCGTAATGATGGTCTGTTTTAGCCGTCCTTTGTTAGTTGTCTGTATCTTCTCTAAAGCCTGAATGTTATTCATAAAACTCTTAGTGTTGTAACTGTTATTACCTTGATTCCCTGTGTCAAAATTTGCTAAATAGTTTCTTGAATTTGAGGGAATCCGGCCCGTAAAATGTGACATTTAAGTACGTGTGGTCGCCCTGCGTGTTGTGAGACGTGTAGTTTGAATGTGGGCGTGCCATGTTCTGCATTTTTGTAAAGTCTTTACGCCCTTTCTGTGTTTTGTGTGAGAGAAATCGAATGAGTGAAAAAGAGACTTGTCCATTTTAGTGTTGTCTGACACTCCCATCTCATCATGTTCCTTCATTTTGTACCTAATCTTGGTTAAGTTAATATAAGTCGTTCATCTCTGTAATATTGTTTGTTTTTTTTTTGCAAATAAAATCTCATCTTTTCTTTTATAGATTGCCTCATTTTCTTGTTTTTGTCGTCTACGGAGAAAAGCCAGCAAGATGAATGGAGATATCATTTTTAAACTAAGCAAATAAAAATTATAATAAGCGAGTCCTGGCAGTTTTTTATTCAACCATGACTTCAGGACGTGAGTCCTCAGTGTTCAGGAAAAGGTCTTTGTACATACACACACATCACTCTCTTCATTGTTACACAGGTCATTGAATGCATCACGTAGTGCTTCCATAATGTAGATTTATTAGAATATTCAGAGTAGTGCTATAAATTCTCAGTCATCATAGAGCTTCTGTCCGTTCAAAGTGTTCGTGGTCGTGTTGATCCTGTAAAGCAACGTGGGAGAACACAAGAAGAGGCTATACCGAGTATTTATATTACTAATTACGGAATTTACACTCACAAAAGTTCAAGGAGCATTTCAAAGAAATCTGTGGCTGTCACACGTACATAAAGAATATTAATAAATACATGTTTATTTTGCCGTTACGAGGTGAAAACCAGTCTGAGTTGCATTGATTTGCAGCGAATCAAGTGGGGATGAACTTTGTGAAAGACAAAAGCAGCTTATCAGTGAACAAAGTATAGAAAACTCCATCAGATGTGAGCGTCCATCTCTAGAACATCTATCAGCTTGTGTCACAAGACCATCCAGACTCAATGGAAATATAGACTTCAACAAACCTTCCCATCAACCCTAACCATAACCCAACCATCGAGAGAGAAACTCTTCGGTTGGTGACAACAGTGAGAAACTAGTACTCGGACACCCTCGGCACAAGTGTATCCCTCCACCATGTGCCCACTCTTTGATGGAAAAAAGGCATGATGGGACGGAAAAGGGACTGGATGGAGATGGGAGGATTCTGGATCGATACCGAAATGAGGGAGGAAGAGGAGGAGGAAGAGTAGGGGTTGGACCGGACGAGCAAGGCTCCCCTAATTGGATTTTAGGGGTGCTCTACTCTGCTCTACAAAGGAGATTTAAGGAGCCGGTTCCCTTCTGTTGGGACTCTGTTCAGGGGGCTTAGAGGAAGTTGTGCTTGAGGCAGCAGATCCTGAAGCATGTTTAGATCTCTACTTCAGACTTGTGTGTGTGTGTGTGTGTGTGTGTGTGTGAGAGAGACCATCCATGTTCACCAGAGCCAACCACTGAGGAGTGATTTCGTTTTATTTATTTGTTGACGTGATCTCTCTGATGTGAGGGTGAAAGTGAAGACTATACAGGAGGAAGGAATCTGATCGTGTGTCCAGGTAGTTTTGCAGGTATAACGCACAGTTGCATAACATTTTGGGGGGGGTGAGAGGAGGCGACCTTTGAACTCGTCTGAGTTAAACAGTTTCTCAGAGAAGCACCGAAGGCCTCGCTGAACGACACCAGTGGATTCGGCAAATATAACGGACAAGCCTACACTTCTCTCAACGAAAGCTAACCCCTGTTCCACTTGATCACACAATGTTTCTCATCCCCCCCCCCCCTCTGTGCTTCAGAACAGGTTTGTCTTGATGGCCGGGTTGGGTTTTCTGTGGAAGGAAGACAGAACCCCGGCAAAGGGCCCGGTCATACTGTCCGCCGGCTGCCAGGCCTTCAGGATCTCCTGAGTCTGGATGGCGGGCTGGGCCACCGCCGGGTTGGTTGGCCCCAGGCTGGACCAGCTGGGGGGCTTCAGCCCCTGCAGGACCGGAGAGCTGCAGGCGTTGGCGTAGCCGCCGGTGGCAGGAGCCGGGCTGGGGCTCAGGCTGGAGGGGCTCCCCAGGTTCCCATTGGCCGATCCCGGCAGGGAGGCCGTGCTGTCCGGGGTGGGGCTGCAGGTGGATTCTTTGGACTCGTCGTCGTCTGATGAAGATCTGGGCTCTCCGGCCTTCTTCCCTCCAGAGTTGGAGCCGCTGCTCGAGGTGCCACCAGAGCTGTTGGCTTTGGAGTTGGCTGCGCGCTCCTGCTTACGGAATTTGGCACGCCTGTTCTGAAACCACACCTGGTCAAAGAAAAAAAAAGAGACCAAATCAAAAACCCATAAGATATTGTGGCTTTTCAGAATAAAAGCATGCGCCTCCCTCTCACCTGTACCCGCGCCTCCGTCAGGTCTATCTTCAGCGCCAGCTCCTCTCGGGTGTAGATGTCCGGATAGTGCGTCTCGGCAAAGACCCGCTCCAGTTCCTTCAGCTGGGAGCTGGTGAAGGTGGTTCTGATGCGCCGCTGCTTCCTCTTCTCGTTCAGGCCGGAGGGGTCCGAGAAAAACTTGTAAGGAACTGCGAGAGAGAGTAAAAATAAAATAAAAAATAACATCCTGTCAGTGAAAGATTGAACGGGCGATAAGGAACAGCGGGATTCTGAGCGGGTTAAAAGGCTGCGCAAATTTAACGGGGTTGATTTTTCTTTTCTTTTCTTTAAACAAAAGATGATTTGATTCGATAATGAACTGCGCAGCGTTTGTCCGGTTGTGGATCTGGCAAACGGATTAATTGATTGATAAATCGCTTCGTTTAACCAATCAGAGCATTGAATTTAATCATTGCCGCTGAATGCCGAAAATGTTCAAAAAGTATAATTATTCAAAGCTGATAAATAAATTCAGACTTTATTATCTAGCCTAATTTATTATGTTCATGCTGTTTATAGTGGCCATTAGAATTATTCTAATTAGCCTGTGTGTTTTGAGCAAATATGAATGGGCCGTTTATTTAGAGAATTTATCAATGCTGGTAAATAGCTTTAGTCAATATGAGTTTTAATTTGTTCATGATAAAAATGTGCGAAGCAAACATATTTAAATTTATAAACGCAAAAACTCAATTAAAGGGTAAAATAAAGTGATTAATTTGTGAGAGGAAAGCAATTACAATTTTAAATGTCAGAGGTCTTATTATTATTATTATTATTATTATTATTGTCTCATGATTTATTCTAATTCGTTTACAGGTATATTGGCTTTTGCCCAAATGAAAACGGAAATAGAATAAATTATCTTTTATCAGTGATATTTTTTTATATTAATCGATTTAGATTTCTCTCGCTTAAAATTAACATTTCATTGTAATTTGCCTCTAAATCGGGATTTAGGCCCAAATTAGTTGCCATCTAACGAAAATGTGACAAATGAATGTTCTTTTTTCTTCGATCACTTTTTCTTTTGTCCCTTGCTATTAACTCTATTCTATTAACTATGAACTAATTAAATGAGCGCTTTCCCTCGTCACCCTGTAACATTTCTTCCGCAGCTCTATTTGTCGGCACCCCGAGGCGTAGACGCACCTGAGGAGTAAGGCGTGGGCTGGTGGTCTCGCAGGGCTCCCAGGGTGCAGCTGGCCGTGCTGAGCGGAGTGCAGCCCGGGTTAGTGAAGGGTCCACTCCGGATCGGGTTGTACTGGAAGGAGCTGGCCTGGCTGCAGGAGCTGAAGTCCGCGTAGGCCGACGCTTCCATGGCTGCCATGCAGGAGTCATAGGAGTTCAGGTAGGAGTAATCCATTTTATACATGGAGATCGGCCGGTGCGAACGCCGGTGCAGCGCGCAGCGTCTTCAGCCTCCTTTAATCTGACTGCTAACCGGAAGCTGGTTTCTCTCCCGTATCTCCAAAGGACTGTTGGCTCCAGATCTCCCGTCACCTTTATGGCGGCTCCTTGCAGCTCAATAATCCAGTCGTTTTCACTTTTCTCACTACAGATTATCTTTCTTTCTTCCCTTCTCTCCTGCTCCTGGTTGCGTCTCTCTCTCTCTCTCTCTCTCTCTCTCTCTGCGCGTCTCCTCTGCGTCTCTCTCCCCTCTCGCGCTCCGTCTGACAGCGCGCTGCGGCTCGCGCGGTGTTTATAATAAACTTGGCAGAGCGCGAGACAATAGCGAGGCGGTGGTCTAGTTTCCATGACAATGCCATCCAGCGAGTGAGCGTGCACGTATAACCCCGCCCACCACCCCACCCCTGACGTACACCCGCGTGCGCAACATCTCCACATCTCACACGGCGCCGCGCCCGCGCGCTCGCAGGTGTTCAGAGTTAAATTGGGAGTGTAAAAACAACAACAACAACAACAAATACAAAAACAACAACTTCCGTTTTATTTTACCCCCATTGTCGGACGTTTAATTACCAAAAACAAAACATCACTGTTTATTATTACGTCACATTTAAATATAAATGGCGTTTATTCAGCTAATAAATTATGCTAGCATAATTCAGATAGCATAATTTATTCGGTTTGTGACGATTACGTCATTTATTAATGAAGAAAGCGACATTCAATTGAGGAATTTGAGCGTATACGCTTGAATATATTTTCTAAAAGCGGCTATAAAGAAGATTTACAGGAAGTTCTACTTGAAATATGTCTGATATTAACTTGAGCCGGGGTGATGCTGCATCTGCCTCTCGTTCATGCCGATTCAGCGGGGCTGAAAGTAATCTATTACCACGTGACTGAGCCGCAGTTCGTGGAAAAACAAGCGCAGCTCCGCCACAGACGTCTTTATGAGGGGGAGAACGTCCAGATGTGACGGTGATTGCTGAGATTAAAAGCTTTTGATTAGATTCCGATCACTTTTATATTCCGGGATGTCACCGGAACGCGTCAGCGCTGATGTATAGACAAGCGCGACAGGCTCACCTAAACGCATTGACGCCCCATAAATTGGTTTAAGTTTATTGTTCGGTGTCACGCAATGTGATAAGTCATATCCCCACACGGCTCCCATCACACAAACACACGCGCAAGCACGCACACACACGCACACAAGCATGCGGGTTTTTAAACGTAATTTGCTGCTAAATCTGCATTTGGAGGGATGCGCATCAAATTAACGGGATTTTTATTAGCGGATAAATTTCAGCAGATAATATAACCCGCCAAACAAACGAAAAAAAAAAAATACGTGTTACGCGCGTGCGGGGAATGAATTCAATTTGCGTGTACGGGAAGCAAAGTGCGCGTTCATCCGTTTACTATAAAGGCGGCACGCGCAAATTTCTGCGTGGACTTGCAGCCCCATAAACGGTGATGATATCGGCTTAAATCGTTAATTTTAAAATTCAAACAGTTTTCGTTTTCATTGCGGTTCCATTTTTATCTGCAATACTTCGGTATTGCAGATGTTTCTTACAGCCATTCTGTTAAATGTCTCACTGTGTTTTCCGTTCGAATGGCAACTTGTTACTTATTGCAAAAATATTACACTGAAGTTTTTGTTAAATTTAGATCATATATACGTTTTCCCCCGCTGACGCGCCTCACTTGGAGATAGTTTCGTGATTTTTACGCGCGTTATAGGCCCCAAAAAGGTGTTACCGGAACCAATACTGCAGATAAATAAGCTTTTATCTGACGGTAGGTTGCATTTAACAATTTACTGGCGATAAAAATAAGAAAGAATTGTCACGTTTTTGAAATACAATCACCTCAGATAGAAATACGAGTGAATACAATGTGACTTTTCATTACCGTTGACTTTTAGGTGATCCTTATGATCACACTATTTTTACAGTATCGTATCATAGTATAGTATTATAGTATAGTATCATAGTATAGTATTATAGTATAGTATCATGGTATAGTATCATAGTATAGTATTGTAGTATAGTATAGTATAGTATCATAGTATAGTATCATAGTATAGTATTATAGTATAGTATTATAGTATAGTATCATAGTATACTATCATACTATAGTATCATAGTATAGTATTTTCTCTCTCTTCCATATTAGCTCCCAGGCCGCTCTGTTTGCACTGCGTCCCTGTCCGTCTGTTGGGTTCAAAGGTGAATTTACCAAGAAACTTAAACTGTTTCAAAGTTAAACTTTCCAGAAACAAAAAAGAGCAGCCATGGAGCGTCTCTCGTTGGCCCTTTTTTCGAGCATTTAAACTTTAATCCCTTCAAAGAGGGCAGCGGTCTCTCCCCGGCCGCTAATCCGCCCCATAGTGCTCCGGCGCGGGGGGAGACCTCTTCTCTGCGGAGGCTTTCACTTTGGACTTTTACATTCATGGGGCGATTTGGCGGAAACAGTAACGGAGATCTTTGGCATTCATGACGTCTGAGTCAACAGAGGGGGGGCACAATGCCCCCCCCCCCCCGAGGCCCCTGAGAGAGGAGGGATTATGGAGGACGGAGCTATTAGGAGAAAAGAACACTTGATAAATGCTGACCGTTTCTAATCAGAGTTTTGATTTGGTGGCTATTAAAGAATCAATTTGTCTGATTAAAGGAACAGATACCGGAGACAAAATGTAGATAAGAAAGAATTATCAAGTTGTGTACAGTTATTATAAAATATTTATTTTAGTATGATATAATAAAATTCTACATATTTAATAACAAATCGGGGGGGGGGGGGGGGGGGGGGCGGCTTATGATGGATGGTGGGCTCTTGATGGAGGGATGAAGTATCTGGATGATGGGACACCGGCTCCACTGGCGTAAAAGAAAAGCCACGCGGGAGGCCGCGGCCCGGTGTCTGTCACGCAACGCCCGGCCGTGGCGTGAAAAAGCAAGTGAAGCTGTCAATCACAGAAGGAGCCTGTCAGATCCACCCATCACATCAGCCCCGCCCCCCGCCATTGATCCTCCTTCTTTTCTCCAGCTTTTTACTTTCGCATAAAATACGGTTCGAGTATCAGTGTGAACTGAATCAGAGTCCACGGACGGAGCCACGGCCATCCACGCTGAGTGGCGTGATGGGAGCTGATTACTGCAGCTGATGAGGAAGAGGAGGATGAGCTCCTCCTCATCGCTACTTTATTCATTTACACTTCAAATAATGTAGAAATAAATGTATTTCAAAATTATAATAATCAATGGAGTTATTTTAGGTTAAACTATAAAGCTATTATTTATGTTATGTATCAATTATTTTAGATTGTATCGGCTCTCTCTCTCTCTCTCTCTCTCTCTCTCTCTCTCTCTCTCACACACACACACACACACACACACACACGGTTTAGTTTGGTCAGCATGTGTCCACTTTGTTTTTTTTAAATCCCTTATCAATTATTTATGCTATGGCTTTATCAATAAGTGTGATATTCAACTATATGCGCCATCTTTACTGTAAAGCACGCCCGTGCGTGTGCGCGTGCGTCTCTCCACCTGTCACTAAAAACGTGTCGCCTTTCCTTTCAGCCTCGGTCTTTACGGCAGAGCCTGGCGGTGCATTTGATTCGCCCGGTGATGGATGACAGTAGTGTGTGTGTGTGTGTGTGTGTGTGTGTGTGTGTGTGTGTGTGTGTGTGTGTGTGTGTGTGTGGGGGGGGGGGGGGGGGTGGGGTCCCGTCGGTACGCTTGTCCCTGCTTTTCAGAGCCCAAATTACCGGAATGCGCCGTGACGCTGCGACTCGAGACGACGGCGCGCGTCTAACCGGGTTAGAGACGGCGCGTCGTCGGAGCTGCGTTCGACCCCCCCACTCAGGCGGTGTTGAGTCACGTGATCAGAATCAGCCTCTGAAAAGTGAAAACGAAAGGGATCGCAGCTCAAACGTGTCCCTCTGCAGACCTTTCAGTGCTTCGGTGACGTCATTTTTCAGGTAAGGTCATATCGAGATATTTATGTGCGTCATAATCCGCACCAAAGCGCGTCACTAAACAGAAATGATCAGGATTAAGCTTTATTTGCAAAATCTCTGCTTGACCTCCTCGGCTAGAAAATGAGCATGGAGTCCAACACATGGTCGGCGAGACCCATAAAGGGCCGGTCCGATAAATAAAGAGTCGATAATACCGGATCAAACACGACAAAATAATCATTAAAGGTTTTATGGGGAAAAAAGAAATTCCGCCATTAATTCCAACCTATCAAATTCCGCTCATCCTTATTGAAGTCCAGTTTTACATCGATTCACTTACAAAGATTATTATGACGTAGAGCATCTGCGGTTACTCGCATTCTGCGTGCGCGTCTCTCCGCTGCGGCACCAGGCCCGTATTATCCTAATGGGCAACGGCGTGCTCCTTAAAAAAGAAGCTTTTTAGGATAAAAACCAGGTCCCGGGAGACCTCGGTACGTGCACACGTACGCACGCACGCACACACACACACACACACACACAGGCGCGCACCACAGCTGGAGCGGCTGGGACGGCCGCGCGCAGGAGAGCCTCTCCAAACACGCTAATTAGATCTGCAGCTCTGGCCCCGCGCTCTGAAAGCAGCCCAGCGGCGGGACGCGCGGAGCTGTGGAAAGTTAATTAAATTAAAGCCCCTCTAAACTAATCAGGCTGCAATCTGCCACGCGAGCTGTCCCTGAGCAAGGTTCGAATTAGGCGGAATGGATTTGTTCCTTTTCTTTAAAAGAAAGGCGGGCAGACTGCTGTGTGTGTGTGTGTGTGTGTGTGTGTGTGTGTGCGCGTGTGTTTTTGGTATAGGGTCCTTTATTTGTCTTTTATGCTAATTCTCCCAGGAGGGGGGGGGGCATGTCACGTGATTACCGGACGGCATCCGGTGCTTGTCCCACCATCCCACCGCTGCAGACGCTGAAGTCTCGTTTGACCGGATTCCTCGCAGCTGCCTGAACGCATCTTTAAACGGAGCGCACCGAGGGAGGCTGATGGAGGTGAAATCGATCGCCTTCCTGGGGGAGCACAATGAGAAGGAAAGAGGGAGGACGGGATGAAAAGGGGGGGGGGGGGGGGCAGATACGATAATGGGCGAGCCTCTATAGTCGCCCATCATTCAGCACCTCCACCTGGCTGCTCCTGCTCCTGCACCTCCCCGAGCCTGCGCGCTCACTGCGCACTCACTGCGCAACATCCGCACCGGTTATAAATAACTAGATCTCGAACACAACTCATCCCGTTCAAGTAGACAAACTGCAAAGGTCAAAGGTCAGATCCACAGAGCAGGAAGTCAAAGTTGTGAGATGAGGTTAAATATACATCTCATAAAAATACTTTATCACCAAAGCCGGAGTATCCAGACTACAAATCAAACCATCAGCTTGTGATCCAGCCTCGGTGACAGATGTGGAGTGATATTTGATATTTAAAGCATTTTACAACTTTCAAAAAAATAGTTAACCTTTTAGATATGAGAGGAAATTAAGGAGATATAATAAAGCAGAGCTTCTGTTACAATTTGTGCAGAGAATGTTCGCCATGAAAGTCCAGCATACTAGAACTCTATAGTGAACACCCAGTCTTATGACGGCCTTGCAGAGGCAGCCTGAGCCCCCCCCCCCCCCCCCCGTTGTACTTCTAAACTGCATGCTCTTAACATTTTAACCAAATTAGCACAAAAATAACTGACACGGAAAATCTTGGGGCGAGATTGCCTCAGATCAGCAAAGGAGCGCTGGCCGGAATCATGTGTGTGTGTGTGTGTGTGTGGGGGGGGGGGTGTATATGCACCGTAATCACGCCTGATGGGGTGGAATATTCAGAGCCAAATTAAGAAAGGGTATAACTGCTGCTGCTGCATCCTCGACCGAAGGGCGATTCCACGTCGGCTTAACTGAAGACACAGATCTGCTCCAAAGGTCTTTCTTTCATTCCTCTTTCTCTCATATTTAAACTTCCACCGTCTCCCTCGCCGGCGCCCGCAACCCGCCCCGTAGCAGAAGGTGGAAGAGATGGTCAGGCCAAGAGGAATGGACAGATGGAAAGGATAGGAAGCGGGTGCACGGAGGATGGGAGGAGAGAGAGCGAGAGGGAGGTTAGAATGATGGAGGGCCAGGTTTCTGTTTCTCCATAATCTAATCACAGAAATGGCAGCAGTCAGAAATAGCCTGACGGACAGACTAAGAGCCTCTTCTGTTTCTCCTCCTCCTCTTTTCCTTGTCTTCCTCCTCTGGGAAGGTAAATGGATACACACACACACACACACACACGCTTGATTTGCTTTAACCATAAAGTGTAGATGTGTTTGAGGGATATAAGAGATGTGAAAAGCCTCCAGGTATCAGAGCAAAACCCGATCCAGTGTCCAGATGCACTTCAAGAGCTCCACTCTTGAGGAGCTCTTCTGCTGTGTTGCTCGTTTACAACACGCAGGTGACATTTTAAGTGCGTTTCAACCCGTACATGGGAGAGGATGAGCGGAGCAGCCGCAGGGTCAGACGACATTCACCGGAGGAGGACGTTAAAGGAGAGGAAGGCTCGAGGAAGTCTGCGTAAAATTACTTTTGATGATGTAACGGGCAGTTAAAAACAAGGAATCATGACCAATAATCTACAGATATGAGAGCAAAGCTGGAGCTGAAAATATCTTCGACGTTTTCCAGTCAGAGCAACGAATAACAACGTAAAGTGATTTAAATTCCGAAGAGGAATCTGAATCAGCACGTTTAGCATCTCCGCATGAAAGCCAGCGATTAATCTGTCAGGTAATAATCAGATTAATAATCTAATCTGTTCCTGTAACTGTAGATGGGAGTCAAACAGGCTGGAGTCGGGGGGGGGGGGGGTCCATGCGGAACACAGTACGAGTGAAAGCCTTTATTCCTGCATGCTAATTCCTTCCTAGAGGGAATGCATTCCTACAAGGGGGTGTGCACATTGTCCTCGACATTCCCATCCAGCCTCTGACATGTACCCCCCCCCCCCAAAGCAGAGCGGAATTCCAAAGAAATTCCTCTGTCACGTTTTGCGGACAAGCATCATTGTTGCCAAATTCCCACCCAGGCACCGGGTCTCCATCGCACACACACACACACACACGCACTCACACTCACACACACACACATCCATCAGGAATGTCAGCACAACACAAACAGAGGAATCGTCCTTTTGTTGTTGTTGTCGTGATGCTTTTATTTACACAAACGGAGGTCCGGAGACGAGAGTGAGAAACGGTTGCCGGGTTACATTTGTTGACACGCTTTTAAAACATTTATGAAGCGACACATTTGAATATCGTTTCTTTACGACTCTAAACGTCTCTCGGTGTCAGACGGCGGCGACGGCGTGGAACATTAACGGAGACGACTCGCCGCGCGCTCACAAACGGAACGAGAGACACTTTCAGCTTCGTCCTCTAAAGAACAAAGCAAAAGTCAGTGGGCGAGCATTGCGCCGAGACAGCAGTGTTGATCAAAGGTACGCTTATTAACGACATTCATCCTGAGGACACCGATGACGACGACGGTGTGTGTGTGTGTGTGTGTGTGTGTGTGTGTGTGTGAGGTGAAAATGTCCGCATACATATCTATTTTAAACACATCATCTGTGATTCCGCGGCGTGTAACTTCTCCCGTCAGTGCTCGGGGAGGAGCGGCGAGCGGATGTCCAGCGTCCTCGGTGAGCTGTCCTCCCCGACCACCTCGAGGCGCAGGCCGGGCGCGCTCCTCTCCTCCTCGTCCCCGTCCCCGTCCTCCGCTTGGACGGACAGACGCAAGGTGCAGCCCTTCGGCAGCAGCTCCTGCTCGTAGGCGGCGGCCAGCTGGTTGACGACGCGCCGCTCGACCTGCGGCATCGAAACGACAGGGAGGAGTCTCAGGCGGCTTCGTCGTTAGCTTGAACGACCACGTTTATTACTTAATCATCGGGTTCCGAACGCGTAGGCGGACGACGCACATCGTCCAGCCGAGCCGGATTGATCCGACGTCAGTCACAGACGGATCTGAATAATCGTCTTTAATCTATGCTTTTACTTTTCCTTTTCTACGTGCCATTAATACAATTTAAAGCCTTTTAAGGCATCTCGGCGTTACCTCGTGCTTGATGGATCGCGCTCCGTAATGCATGTTATACCCGTCCGCCAGAAGGTCCAGAACCGGGCGATCCCACTGAAGAGTGATGTCATGGCGTTGCTTAGCCTGATGGGAGGGGAGAGAAAGAATAGAGCGGCTGAACTGGGCACCATCGGCCACATCAGAAAGAGTTGCAAGGGTACAGACGCTCATATGCCATTATCAACGTCACATTAAAGCTCCTCTGGTATGACTGAACATTTAATCCATTTCCACCGACCGAGTGACGATGAAACGGATCGGCTCGGGATCGGTTATTGATCAGCGTTCTGCTGTTAGCGCACGCAGCTATTACAGATCAAACACAAGGACCAGCGGCGACAGTGAGAGTCGTGAGTCAGGTCTCCATCAGTCGCCTTCAGCCCCCCCCCCCCGCTGGATGCCAGGACGCCAGCTGTAATATGAATAATTAAATATTGATGAAGGCTCCACATGTTAAACACTGTAATCGCATTATAGTGAGTCGTAGTGGCGCATCCTATTGATCGGTGTGTGCTCGACGACGTGGGCGGGGCCGATCAGTCCCGCTGGAGGACTGCTCATAAACGTAGGGTGAAGACGACCTTCCATCACGCACACGGGGGGGGGGTTCCAACGTGGCTCAGACTGCAGCTGGTACCTTCTTGGCCCAGAAGCCGAGCTCTTTGCTGACCAGCTGGAGCAGCTCTGATTGGCAGAACGGCAGGAAGTACACGATTTCGTTGATCCGGCCCAGGAACTCGTCCCTCCGGAAGTGAGCCTGGGAAGGAACCGAAGAATGAACAATCCCCGCCGGCGCTCTGAAGGAGCCAGGTGATCTGCGGTTACGCCAGAACCGGGGTGGGCTGGATCGGTTCTGTGGATCCATGTTACCTTCAGGATGGGTCGGATCACAGACTCTTTAAACTGCTGGGAGATTTTCACGTCCTCCCTTTTCTGGACGTCCTCTGCGGGGACAAACACACGAACGGCAGTCTCGCTCTGTACGTGTCGTACGATGTTTGTGTTACGTCGCCGCGCTTCTCTCACCCATGCTGTCGGCCAGCTTCCTGCGGCCGGCCCGCTCGACTTCCTGCCGCAGCTGCAGTGCATGCTGGGCAATCTCATCGCTGGCGACATTGGACGTCATGATGAAGACGGCGTCTTTACATTCGATGGTCTTGCCCTTGCCGTCGGTGAGGCGACCCTGCGGCGGAAATCCATCAGTTCACTGGAGCGAATGGGAATCGCTCTTTTCGTGCGCACACACCTCGTCGAAAAGCTGCAGCATGATCGTAAGGACATCGGGGTGGGCCTTGTCCACCTCGTCAAACAGGACCACGGCGCTGGGATACGCCTTCAGCAGTTTGGTCAGCTGACCCCCTTCCTCGTGGCCCACGTAGCCCGGCGGGGAGCCGATGAACTTGGCCACCTGAGAGACATTTTTTTTTTTTTTTTTAACCAGTGAATAGAAACGCCCGCGGCGGCGAAACAACGAGATGTGGTTTGTGTTTGTAACGAGACCCCGAACACGCAGATGATCTCACCTCGTGCTTCTCCTGGAACTCCGACATGTCCAATCGGATGAAGCCCTGCAAACACACGACGGTTGTTCGTATTTTCATTTTGGACATGTAATGTAAAAAGTGTTCTGACAGAAAGCAACAGGAAGAGAATAAACAGCCTGTGTTACTGTCAGATAAGTAATACACAAAGGAAATACCTTCTTGATGTCCTTGTGCATGTAGCGGGCCACCTGCTTGGCCAGCTCGGTCTTTCCTGAGACAGAACCGTCGTTCAATTATTCAATATCTTTATTTTAAACTCAGGAGAACGAACGCTAACCTCGGAGACGAGCTCCCAGTCTAGATCTTTGCATCCTCTCCCCTCCCTGCAAGGCTTTCAATCAACTCCTGCTCTCCAGAAGCGCACGTTATGTTTGCTGGTAAAATATTCTGCATATAAATACTCGTATATATGATATTGATGCCTCTTATTTGGGATGCATATGACGCCTGTGTGTGTGTGTGTGTGTGCGTCTTGTTGCTGTGTTTAATATTGATGTCTCGTGGCCACGGTTTGTCGCTGGAGGCAACGGAGAATATGAACGCCGTCTCTCCATCCGTCTCTCCTGCCTGTCATCTCAACTTCTCTTTTTAGCCATCTCTCTCTGGGCCTCAATATCCCTCCATCTCTTACTTTCCTTCACGCCAACACACACACACACACACACACACACACGGTAAGGTTTTTTCTAAACTTCAGTGACCAGGACTTGATCTAATCTCATTCTGTACACACACTTCTTTTGTTTTATATTTAAATTATAATCCAGACTCTGATGTGAGAAACACTCGAAGATGTTTTATTGGCTATGGAGATAAACTGTTTACTGCATGTGTTTGTGCTTTCCAATAGGACACTCGTGCTTTTGTAGTCCTGTGTATTCTGAACCGTATCGCTAAGTGTTCTGTTTATTTTTGCGGCTACAAAAAAAAGTCAAGGTTTTTGTTTTGCTTTTTCTTTCGAGTCCAAACAAACAAACAAACAAACAAAAAGGAGTGAAAAATGAGAGAGTGCTTTACCGATTCCCGACGAGCCGAGAAAGAGGAACACGAGCGGGTGCTCTTCGTCGTACCAACCGTTCTCCTTCCTCCTGATGGCTGCAGAGAGCAGATAGAGGAGGAAGAGGAGGAGGAGGAGGAGGAGAAGGAGCGCTATTATTTCACTCATTTGCATTTGTTGACTTTGCTTTTGGCAGTTGACCCCGAGGGCGGCGGGTATCCCAGAAACTATGATAAAAGAGAGAGGGAGCACGGATGAGAAAAGGGTCAGAAACAGAAGAGAGAAAACAGAGGAAGACAGTCAGATGAGAGACCTCCAGAAAGCCCCCCCCCCCCCCCCCCCAGTCAGCGGGGCCATTAGCCAGCAGTAATTGTGTTAGCCTCCCTGGCGCGGCCATGGCAAAATCAGTTTAGCATGGATCGCAGCTCCGCACACACACACACACACGCACATACACACACACTTGCTTGCCGGCCATCACCTTAGCAACCCCGCTGCCACACACACACACACAGAGAGAGCATGAAGAGGTTGGGAGGTGGGGGGGGTAAAGGTGTATTTGGCCGTGGTTTTCGCCCAGTCGACGTAGACGCGCCATCTCATCCGAATCCGTGGCCGTGAAGGGTTTCTTCCTCCGACACGCCAAAGAACAACGCTCCGCAGGAACGCTGGTGATCGTCTGAGCGCTGGCTTAGGAGGAGGTCTGCTCACAGCGCCCCCTACCTGCAGGAGCTGAGCGGCTGCAGCATCAGCATCAGGGGGCTGAGACAGTAAATGAAGGGATGCATCTCCATTTGTAACTTACGCCGCTACTTAACACGTTGTTGTGAAAAGTTAACCCCAGATTTCAACCGGATCTGTTTTCCTCAGGAATTAAAGGTAGAACGAGAGAATACGGGACGACACATAGAAAATACTGACGGAACAGAGAGGATGTTCTGTCAGAGAACTGTCCAGAGAGGCAGCAGCCAATCAGGTGAGATGTGCAGCAGGTGCGTCTCGTTCAGTTCAACCCTCACAAATGGAGTTTTAACGTTAAAAGGTCAGACCTCATTCTGGATCGGATCCAGAAAACATTTTGCATGATAGTTCATATCGGATCCTTTTCTGACTCTGGTTTTTGGTGAGTGAATTGAATGCATATTTTACAAGATATGACTTTTTTTTTTTTTTTTTTGTAAAAGCCTCCATTATAAAAGTAAATGGGAAAATCCGGCTTGCGACTTGCATTCCGGAATCCGATCCGGATGAAATTCGGTGGTGAGATAGAGGACCCCCCCACCCTACATGACCCTGAAACATTGATCATCAATTGAGATATTGAGCAACAGATTTTGAAGCTCCATTGATTGCACTGTTAACGGAAATTTCAAAGTGATCCAGAATCCAGGATCTCGTATTGATCATTACCAAAAACAGTTCAGTCAAACCCAATGTGGTCAAAAAGTTGAAATCATGCCCGACATCACCAACGGAAACATTCTGCCCAACAATAATCTAATGATATCACATCACAAAAAGGCAGAGATATTGTAATACTTTAAAAAGACTTCCCTGATTATACTTCAGTATGTTTTCAACGCAGTACTTTTACAGTAGGGCATTAGTACTTCTACTCGGATCTGAATACTCCCCTTCCAACTCCATCCGGATGATGCAGTAGAGAAGGAAGCAGCAGGACAAAAGATAAGCAGAAAACCAGGACGGGTAGAGAGATAAAGAGAGAGGAGTGATGGAGATAAAGAGAGGGAACGAGAGAGGAATGATGGAGATAAAGAGAGGCACAGAAACAAACGAGCGTGTCAGCGGCGGACGTGGAGATCGACGGTGACCGGGGGGGGGCTCCGGAGCTCCGTGGGTTTGATCAGCGGCCGTGCGAATGACGGCGTAACCTTCTGTGTTTGTGCGTTTTAGCTGATTGAGAGCGACTTTGACCGAAGGACACGCTGACATTTCTCAGCGGACCCCCGACAACAACGAGGAGCGATAGAAGGAGAAGGAGGAGAAGGCACGAAACGAATGAAAGCTTGTTCTTTCCCTCGCTCGCTCGCTCACACACACACACACACACACACACACACACACACACATCTACGCTCACGACGCACTCAGAGCAGTGTGTAGCGGCCAGGTCAGGTTGGCTCTAACACGATTACAGACGGAAGATTCTCTTCAATAACTCTTAGCCCTGAGAGCTAAGCCCTTCCTGTGTGTGTGTGTGTGTGTGTGTGTGTGTGTCCTGTTAGGGCGGAAACATCTTATTTGTTTGTGGCAATATAGCTAATATAACGATTACTTTTCCCATCAACTGGTCGCCAACATTTCTGCATTGACATGTTTAAGTACAAAAATGTTGAAACATTAATCATCGACGCTCGAATCCACTCGATTACACAATAAATAATAATAAATAAATAAATAGAGCTGAACGTTTGATGTGTCCAGGTTTAAAAAATGGGATATTTTACTTTAAGTTTTGAAACAAAAAGTAGATCTCATTGGTGACTTTGGGCTCTGAGGAATATCTGATATTATTACTGCACAGAAACAGGAAGCAGAGAGAACCGAGGTGACGACGGCTGACAAAAGGCTTCTGGCTGGAATCAAATTCACGCTCACGTGTTTCCTGTTCTTTTCCGCCCAACCACCAGGATGTCTGTTTTCTCCGTTACTGACCAGTCAATATAAATATTTACATCTACGGCAAATCACGTTTAAGAGAACAATCCGGCGTTTGAGCCGTCGATGTTGCGTGATTTACAAACTTCGCTGTGCTGCTGCAGAATGTAACAGAGGAGCTCCCTCCTCCCGCTTTATCTCGGCATCCTAGTCTCATTTGTCGTCTCCTTATCTGCAGCACATCCCTTCCTCTCTTTCCTGGTTCATCTCCTCATCACTACATTTGGAACATTTCCCTTCCGCGACTCGTTGGTCGATTCACTCTCGGCCAACCCTTTATCTTTTTAAAACACACACACACACACATATAGGTGTGTGTTTTGTGTGTGTGTGATATATTCACTGCAATACTTCCCAGAGATCAATAAGATGTTCTTTCATCACTGAAGCCGTGTCTTCTATGGCTTTCAAAACAATTTGAAAAGACAACAGCGATCATTCGTCACCTTGCCAAAGACTACATGTCCCACGATTCCCTCTTCCTTCTTTGACTCGCAGCGAAAGCTACACAGACTGGTTTGCATTTTGGCTCGTCGACGTCTGCAGTTTGTGTTTACGCCTAAATTTGTTGCGTGAATATTGTTTGATGAAGAATCCAAGTTGTTCTCCTGTCGGCTGTGTTTACTTCCACAGGCGGATTATAAAATCTGTTTCTGGCTTTGGAAGCAAGTTGATTACTTTCACAAATCTGTGTGAGGCCATAAAAATAACACACACACACACACACACACACACAGAGATCAATACATGGCCTCCATGGATGGCTGGTGTAATATCAGCTCTTTACGGTCTGCTGTGTTATTGTGCTCTAACTCATCCTCCCTCCTCTTCCTCATGCACTACATGCGCTCTCTTTGCGTTTCTGGTCCTCGGCTACTTCTCCGTTATCTCCTCCCATCAGCGTTCCCCCCCCCCCCCCCCACCCCATTGCCTCCGTCTGTTTTACCACCGTATAGGAAACGCACGGATTCAGAAACGATGGAACGATGCAGAGGGTGGAGGGCTGAGGAGTGAAGCTGGCGAATGGCAGGAGGATGGAGGAGAAAGGAGAAAGAGTGTGATGAGGACTGAGGGAGTAAAAAGGGAGAGATGGAGGGAGAGGGGGGGGGGGGTCTGTAGTATGTCTGCTCCCCACGTAATCGTGTTAACTGGCGGCTCCAAGCCTGGCCTCTTCAGCTGTCTCTCTCTCTCTCTCTCTCACACACACAGACACACAACCTGCGTATGCCTGACAGTCAACTCATTCATCACAATTAACCAATTACAGCCTCCGCCGGTCTGTCTGAACCCGCCTACTGCGCGAGGGACGGGAGGAGAGCAAGAGGAGGAATGGGAGTAGAAAACCAACGCTGAGAACAGACGGAAGAAACGAGGAGGAGGAGGACAGCGCGGCGCCGTTAGCATCCCTTTAGCTGCATGTATAATGTGTGTTACTACCTGTTCACCTGCGGGCGCGTTACCTGAGGCTACTGTGTTAATGGCCCCCTCCTGTCCGATAATATGCTCCTTCAGCCTCCTCTCCAGGGGGAACCTCCTCCTCTCCTCTGCTTCCCGCCGAGCCTGCGCCTCCTGGAACTATAGACGGATGAAGAAGAAAGACGAAGAATAAAGCATATATATATACGCACGCACACACACACACCTGCATGTCGCACAAACCACATAAAAATGATCTGCCTGGACTCTAAAGACTGAAGCATATAAACAAGTGGATCTAATCATCTGAATTTAAGAGATCAATCCGTAAGATTCTTGAGCAACTTTAATCTGATTATCCGATCTCTTTCCACTTTTTCCTCCGCCCTCAGTGTTTTCCTTGGCGCCTCATTTCCACTCTTATCCCCCCCCCCTTCACTTTCTCTCAGCTGCTCCATCCATCCTCTCCTCTTTGTCTCCTCAGACTCCAGGTTTTCACCCAGCACTGGAGGGCAAGCGCTTTATTCTCTCTCTCCATCTTGGTTAGCTCTGGCCTGCTGTCAAACTACAGGTAAGTTTGATTTAGGGAGCAGGAGACCCCGTTTCTACGACGACAGAGCACAAAACCACCGGCTATGAAATTCAGCACTGGTGTATTTTGAGGTGTTTGTAATGCGATGCTGATGACCTAACTCGAGATCTGAACTCATCTAAGGATCGAATCTACATAAAGCTTATAAATAATCCATCTTCTCAACGTTTTGACTGCATTAACCTCCAGCAGGTTACCAAACTTTAACTCGTAACGCCTGCCAGTCCGTCGCTGACCTCCCGAGGAGCGCGTGTCGAGGCAAGTAAACGGCGCAGATGCCATTCCGATCAGGAAACAACGGCGGTATCAAATTAAAGCGTCTGCTTGGAAACGAATCTTTTTTTCATTGCTTGTACAGCAAAATGAAGACGTGCGTCGCACCTTTCCCTCCCACTCCGTCAGCGCCGCGCTCGCGTCTCCCTCCTTAGCGTAGGCCTGTGCCGTGTGGACCCAAACTGTTGGTCTGCAGGGGTTGGCACCTAAATGGAAGCAAGCAACACACACACATTCATGAGTTAACAGATTCCAATCGGCTATTGGGCAGCACTGTGCCTCGCAACAAGAAGGTCACAGGTTCGAATCCCACTTTGCGGCCTTTTCTGTGAGATTTGCATGTTCTTCCGTGTCTGCGTGGTTCCCTCCGGGTTCTCCGGCTTCCTCCCACCCCCCAAAACATGCAAATTAGGAGCATTGGTCACACTAAATTGCCCGTAGGTGTGAGTGTTTTGTGAATGATGGTTTCTGTGTGGGGGGGCCCTGCGATGAACTGGCGCCTAGTCCAGGGTGTACCCCGCCTCTCGCCCGTTGACTGCTGGGATAGAATCCAGCACGACCCGGAAACGGACAAAGCAGAAGATGAACGACTGAACATTCACACACAAACGCATCGATGGGGAGGCGGGGTTGGCAGGACGCATGGGTTCAGGGGTCACAGGGACGCATGCAATGACCCTGTAGGCTGTAGGGGCTTTCATATCTGCAACACGTGCCCCCCCCCCCCCCCCCCGAATTATTATACAATCTATACACACTGCAGGTTGTTTTGTCATGGAGGCACTCAAGCGCACCCTCGCACACGGCAGGGGGGGGTCAAATGGAGGAAGAACCGTGAGAACAGAACAGAAGAGAAGAAAAGGCCATCTTTATGCCAGCTGTGAGTCCCTGAGAAAGACGTCTCAGCAGGTGGGACGTGTGGCGGGGTCGGACGGCGGCGGGATGTCAGGGCGGGTCGTTAGCGGTGCCTTCTGCCCCCCCCGACTCGTGCCTCCGCTGTCGAGCCGGAATCACCATCAGACGTATCGTTAAAGTTTAAAAAAAAGAAGTTACAGTCAACGAACAAGAGGAGAAGCATAAGTATGATCAAACACAAGCCACCAGGAGACGACCCCCCCCCCCCCCCCCCCCCCCGAGACCCCTGGTGCGAGTCTCTAGTTTTAAATGGTGACCGTCAGTTTCCATCTGATGACGAATCAGCAACAAATTCCTACAAGGTGATTCTACTCGAACCCATCTCACGCGTTTGTGGATTCATGCGCTTTTGCGACGAGTCATTTTAAGGCGCGAGTCGCGCTCACGAGGAATGTGACGGGAAATTACATCGGCAGGGAATATTTAAATCTCAGTAGCATGAGCAGAAGATGACGCGCTGGATGTAGGGATCCTGGAAGGTGCGTTCAGGGCCGGATGATCAGAACACACATTTCTATCGCTCTGACCACAGGGACCAATAATCGCAGCAACGATTTATCGATAAACCTCTAAGCTATCGATCCCACCAATTACACACTAAAGCCCCCCACCCAAAAAAAAAACACGAGGAAGAAAGCAATAAAGCATCACACACACACACACACACAGGACATAATAATAGCATCATTTAGGGCTTTAATATCAGGCCAACCCTCTTGGGCCATAGCACTTTATAACAGGATGAACACTGATGACACACGCACGCACACACACACACACAGCAGAGCTTAACATAACACACACAGGATCCCTTCATTAACAGTGCTTTAGTTATGCCTAATCGGAGTCCCTCCTCTTTCCTATTTCCTCCTCCCTCTCTTTCACTCCAGCTGGTGGGAGGGGAGCCCCTGCTGGTCTTTGTGCACGTATGAGTGTGTGCTTGCATCTGCATTGTGTGCATCTGCGAGCATGTGTGTCTCCTCTGGCTTCCTAACCACCCACGGAGCGGTCCATTACGGAGTGAGTGCCCCCCCCCCCCCCCGGGGCCTCTGGGCCCCGGGGAGGAGATGCAGAACCTCTGCAGGTAGTGTGAGCGACTGCTGGTCGAGGAGCGGCCTGAGGGTGCGCCCCGGAGACTGTGATGGATGGAGATCGGAGTCGAGGGCCGGCTCAGGCCAAAAGAGCAACCCACGGCTGGAGGAGCATCGTGGAGGCGCACAAGCACAGGGGAAATAACGCGGTGTCGGGATCGAACGTGGACATACAGATCCAAATCCACACAGATGTCCTGAAGCTGTTGGCGGTTTGGTGTTTTGTGACGCTGGTAACAAAGGATGGATGCGAGGCTGACGGAGAATAAATGACAAAAAAGAAAAAAGAAGAAACTAGCTTTCCAGAACACTCCGGCATGGATTAAACGTCTTTAATTAATCATCCATTCACACAGAACTGCACGCCGACAGTGATGCGTTGGAGATCGGATGTTTGCGATGTCACGATTGTTATTGGTTGTGACGCCGGCGCCAAAAAGGAAAACAACCCGGCCCCCGTCTTTAATGCGATTGCATAAAAAAAAAAAAAAAAACGTCCGTGCTTTGTGAAATTTAGTACCTTTTTTAATTCAGAAATGCGTCTGCAGAACGTCTGATCGAGTTAGACGCAGTGATTTGTTTCGGCGCGTGGAAGCGCTTTCAAATGCAGGCATGAGGCGAGAGACGAGCCAGACGGAGGTCGGGGTGCGCCATCCATCATGAACGTAAACAAGACATTAGCAATCGCTTATGAGTGTGGAAAAAAGAAAGTATTTTTAGATGAAAAACGTTTTAGCATAAAATCTACAAAAAATGTCCCTGAAGATAAGACTCAAAAAAAACAGAAATCTAAAAAGGACAGAAATTCTACAGTAATAGAAATATTTTAAATTTACAAAAGATGCTTGAGCACTAAAACACACACACACACACACACACACACACACACACACACACATTGTGTGATTGTGCAGTTTACCCCAGGGCATGTTCTGTGTGGAGGTCACAGTTCAACTAGGCCGAGCTTGTTTAAGAGCTGCTCGCCTGGGAACTGAGGGGGTATTCTGCCTCCAGGGCCTGCGTGTGTGTGTGTGTGTGTGTGTGTGTGCGTGTGTGCGTGTGTGCGTGTGTGTGTCTGCTGCTGGAGCTGAGTCAACGACAGGTGCTCCTGTAATGGGGGGTGAATGGAGAGAGGGCACAAACAAGTGATCAATTTCAAATGAGCTTTGTAATACTGTTGATATTACTAGGGGGGGGGGGGGGGGGGGGGGGGCGTTATGATGATGACACATGGAAAGCTTTTTTAAGACCAAACTGCCTCCGGCTGTGAGGGCAGAGAGGCGATATGAAGGGAGAGCTGCTCCGTTACCCCAGCATGGTTGGGATGTGGAACCTTTAAAGGCTTGTCCCGTTTCACACCAAACAGTTTCAGTTCCGGCCGAGGTCGGGGGGGGGGGGGTGGGGGTGGGGGGGGGGGTGACGTACCGGCCTCCAGCAGCATGCTGACGTGCGTGGGTCGTCGGCCAGCGTGGCGTAGTGAAGCGCCGTGCAGCCACGGAAACCGGCCCTGCTGCTGAGCCTGCTGCTGAACTCATCCTCTCTGGACACGAGGACTGCAGGGAGGAACGGACCGATTTACAAGCACCGGCAAAAAAAACAAC